>NW_012267428.1:656443-667155 GCF_000151885.1 Dipodomys ordii | reverse complement strand
AGCCACCTTCCCAGCCCAGAGAACAGTTTTTTGAGAAGTGCTGCCTTAGATAAATCAGTGAGTCCGGATCAAATGGTATAATAAAAGATGTGGACAAATGGCAACTCCTTTGTTAGCTACCAGATAATAAAAATGTAATTAAAAAAAAAGATGTTCAAAATGTAGGACATGGTGATATATCTTGTAATTCCACAACTAGGAAAGTGTAGGCAGGAACATAGTGAATTTGAGGCTAGCCTAGGCTACATACCTAATGAGACCTTATTTTAAAACAACAAGAATACCCTTAACAAAATGGTATGCAAACTGCATGCACAACTTAAGGTGACAAGAAGTCCTTCCAGAAGTTACAACTTGAATCCAAGGACAACACTCAAGAGGCAGCCCACCTCATGCTCTGGGAGTATAAGGTAAAAAAAAAAAAAATACCAGAGCTAGGAGCTGGTGGCTCATGCCTATAATCCTAGCTACTCAGGAGGATCTGAGGACTGTGGCTCAAAGCCAGCCTGGGTAAGAAAGTCAGTGAGACTCTTATCTCTAATTCACCACCAGAAAACCGAAGAAGCACTGTGGTTCAAAGCGGTAGAGCATTAGCAGCACTAGCCTTGAACGGAAAAAAAAAAAAAAAAAAAAGCTCAGGGAAAGCACCCTGGCCCTGAGCTTAAGACCTATGACTGATTCCTACTCCCCACTCCCCCTCAAAAAATCCCAGATTAAGCCCACTGAGCAGGTCTGGGGTTAAAAAGTGAAAACAGGTCTTTTTCATGCCTCTCATTTGAAACCTTCTTGGATCCAAGACAGAAACTGGTCCCAACATTTCAATAATTCTCTTTTGTGGCAAAACTGCTAGGATACTGATGAGAAATCAATCAAGTCACTTGTCTATAACCCAAATCTAACTTTGCAAAATCATGGGCCCTCATATTTTTCATTTCATAGTTTCTTCTAATATCCTAATTTATCATACCCACTACAAAGGTAGATCTGTATACTAATTTTCTTCTTTTTTTTTTTTGGGGGGGGGTGGGGTCGGTCGTGGGGCCTGAACTCTGGGCCTGGGCGCTGTCCCTCAGCTCTTTAGCTCAAGGCTAGCACTCTACCACTTGAGCCACAGTGCCACTTCCGGCTTTTTTTCTTTTTGCTTATGTGGTGCTGAGGAATCAAACCCAGGGCCTCATGCATGCAAGGCAAGCACTCTACCACTAAGCCACCTTGCCAGCCCTCTTCATTTTTCTCTTCATTTTTTCTTTTTTTGTTGTTGTTGTTTGTTTTTGGGTCTGGTCGTGAGACTTAAACTCTGGCTCTGGGCCTGGGTGCTGTCCCTCAGCTCTTCAGCTCAAGGCTAGCACTCTACCACTTGAGCCACAGCACCACTTCCGGCTTTTTTCTTTTTGCTTATGTGGTGCTAAGGAATTGAACTCAGGGCCTCAGGCATGCAAGGCAAGTGCTATACCACTGAGCCACCTTCCCAGCCCCTCTCTTCATATTCTTTATTTCATTAAAATCCCAAACTGTTCTAAAATTTCTTCCTTCCTCCATTCCTCCCCTCCCTTTTGTGTGTGTGTGCGCGTGCGTGTGCGTGTGTGTGTGTGTGTGTGTGTTGCTACTGGGGCTTAAACTCAGCACTTGGGTGTGGTCCTGGGATTTTTTGCTCAAGACTGGAGCTCTACCACTTGAGCCACAGCTCAATTTCTGGCTTTTGCTGACTGATAGTAGATAAAGAGGAGAACAACAATCCTCAGATCTGTTTCCTAAGTAGCTAGAATTACAGGAGTGATCCACTGCCAACTGGCTCAAAATACCATGAAAATAGGCAAGACATAAAGGAGCTGGAGGCATGGCAACAAGTGGTGGAGCACCTGCCTACCAAGATGAGGCCCTCAGTTCAGTCTTCTGTTTGCCTATAATGTTTTGGCAGAAAACTGCAGTTTCAGAAGCAGATAAGAACTTTATCCAGTGGGTGGCGTACTGTGTACTGAAAATTATTTATGAAATGGCACATCACTTCTTAAATCCTTTTATGTGCTAATCATAAGAATTTATATATAGTGTTTTCAGAAATTTAAAGAAAATCACCACTGTATTAGAAAATCTTTTGTATCTCTTCATATTTCACAGCTGACTGAAAATCATAAACAATGCTAATTATGATAATAAATACACTCCGTATAACCCATATATATATATATATACTTTATCTAAAATAACTTTTTCCCATTTTTCCCTCTCAGTGGAATACTGTTTGTAGTTTTAATTGGGGAGTTTTCAGTTGTCATGGTTTGATCAAAGAGCACCAAAAAAAAAAAAATATATATATATATATATTAAGACTACATTGAGTCAAATAACACAGTATTTCTTCCCCACCCCCCCCACCCCAAATCTATTAATAAATGAGTACCTTGTTAAAAGAAACTGGGAATTCTGGAGAGACTGCTGACTGCTTTCTGTATTTGCTGTGTTGGTTGTTGCTGAGGACTGTGTGATTGTAGTGGTGACACTGCTTGTGTTAGTGCGCCGGGTCGCATTGCGAGCGGTCTCCAGTTGTTGTCGTGCTGCCTGGGCGTGCTGCCGTTCTAGCTGCAGCTGCATCTGCAGTTGTTGTAACTGAGAAGCGGAAGGGCCAGAAGAATTAAGCTGTCCTCCTGTAGAACGTCTCACTCCTGACAACTGAGATAAAAGCTCTGCCAATGGAAATGAAGACGATTAACACGGAGGCAAATAGAATGTTACAGATCATTCTTTCACTGGGAGAACACCAAAAGCATTGGGAATAGGTAAACAGAGCAATAAACAGTTCAGCTAAGGGCTCAATTCCTGCCTCTAACAGGCAGAAAATTCTGTTTATGAAGAGAGAAAATGCATGAATGCTAGCTGATATATAATTATTTCTGCTTAAAGCAAAACTTGAGTATTTTCTTTGGTGGCACTGAGGACTGCTAGACAAGTGCTCTCTATACATGAATCATCCTACCAGCCCTGCCTTTTTCTTTTTCTTGTCGGTCATGGGGCTTGAATTCTGGGCCTGAGTGCTGTCCCTCAGTGCTTCAGCTGAAGGCTAGCGCTCTACTACTTGAGCTACAGTGCCATTTCCGGTTTTCTGGTGGTTTATTGGAGATAAGAGTTTCCTGCCTGGGCTGGCTTTGAACTGCAATCCTCAGATCTCAGCCTCCTGAGTAGCTAGGATTATAGGCGTGAGCCACCAGCGCCTGGCCAGCCCTGCCTTTTGTTGATTATTTTGGAGATGAAATCAGTGAATATTTTCTACCAGGACTTGAACTCAGGACCTCATATTCTTGAGTCACATCTCCAGTTCAATATTTTGATAGTTAAATAAATGGTGTGGAGTTTTGCAGACTTTTCTGCCCAGACTGGCTTCAAATTGAGACCCTTCAGGTCTCAGCCTCCTGAGTAGCCAGTATTATGCAAGCATGAGCCATTAGTGCTTGGCTCAGGGATTTTTAAAAATCACTTACATATTATAAAAATTTATACTATCTCTTAGCAACACATTGAAGTGGTTGGTTTATAGGTCAAAATCATAATATAGACTCTCTCAATGTACAGTTTCATCAAAGCAAGGATCAAGCTTACTGCTTATTATAATCCTAGCTCTTAGGATTTCAATATTTATTAAATCAGAGAAAATTATGACAAATCCAAAATTCTGTCTCCTTTTATAACTGTGGCCCTTGCATATCTGCTTCTGTCATGTCTCTCTGGTACCTCTTGTTTCAGAGAACCAGAGTGCTACCAGCATTTCTCAGCAGGGATGGTCCTCAGAGCCTGAAGTATTGACCTTGTAGGCTATTAAGTGGGCAGTTATGATCCAGTGTTGTATTTCTGAGAGTTCACTCATCAAGAGCAATTGAATCTCTTTGTCCTTATGTTCTCATCTAAGAAAGATGCAATCATTGCTATCTCCTGAGAGGAGCATCTTACAGGCTAACTGATGACATACTTATGTTCCCAGGTCAGCAACAGCTCTGATTCACTATTAAAACTCACTAACAAGCTGATGCTGGTGGCTCACACTTGAAACCCTAGTCATTCAGAAGGTAGAAATCCAGAGTATTGTGGTTTAAAGACAGCTTGGGCAGAAAAGTATAAGACTTAAGTTTCCAGCTAACTAGCAAAAAGCTAAGCTGGAGGAATGGCTCAAGTGGTAGAGTGATGGCTTAACAAGCAAGCTGGGTAAATTTAAGGCTCTGAGTTCAAACCCCCCCAAAACAAAAAACAATACATACTACAACTTATTAATAGGGCTTGTTATTGCTTTCTTGCTCATCCCAGAGGTTTTTACAAAACTCTGTAATGGGATACACACTCACTATCCCCCCCAGCCCATTACTAAAATAAACAATTTTTCATTGATGGAAAAAAATGTAGTATTTCATTTATGAATTTTGCTTCTTGGGAACTGTAAAGAGCAGATAAGTCAGACCTTTTGGACAAATAAATACATTTACCTTTTTGCAATAACAGGGCTTGAACTCAGAGCCTCATGATCTAAGTCTCCTTTCTTGCTCATAGCTGACACTCTACCATTTAAGCCACACCTGAAGCCTGACTTTCTTGCTGGCTAACAGTCTTTGGACTTGTCTGCCTGGAATGGCTTCAAATCTTGAACCTCCAGGTCTCAGCCTTCTGATTACAGCTGTAAGCCCACTTGAGCTTAGCAAAGAAATACTCCCTAAATTCAGTTTATTGGTCTTGTTTTTATTTTTATTGTCACACTCAAATGTTCAGAGCACATTTGGGACTAAATTTTATATCATTTTTTTTTTCCTCGCCAATTCTGGGATTTGAACTCAGGGTCTAGGCACTGTCTCTTTTTGTGCTCAAGGGTAGGGCTCCACCACTTAAGCCACAGCACCACTTCTGGCTTTTTCTAAGAAGTTTATTGGAGGTAAGAGTCTCATGGACTTTTTTGCCTGTGCTGGCTTTGAACTGTGATACTCAGATCTCAGCCTCCTGAGTAGCTAGGATTACAGGTGTGAGCCACCAGCTCCAGCTTCATATATCATGTTTTAAATAATATTTTATGAGTAAAACTATTCTGAGCATCACAGACACTATTCGCAGGTATTCAGCAAGGTGCATCATGGGCACTAAATACAAATTCTGAACACATTTCAGAATTTACTTTAAAATTCGTGCACACTTCTAGAGATTATCACTTGTGTTATTAGAGAATCTTAAAAATTCTCAGGCTTCTGAGATGCTATATTTTGACCCAGGTTCTCAGGTTTGTCATACATTAGTCTCAGTAACATGGCTATGAAAAACAGGTCCAAATATATTTTTAAGTACTTAGGGATGGTTCAAATGATAGAGTGTCTGTTTTTCTTTGTTTTTTGTTTTGGGTCCGGTTGTGGGACCTGAATTCTGGGCCTGGGCGCTGTCCCTCAGCTCTTCAGCTCAAGGCTAGTGGTCTACCACTCAAGTCACAGCGCCACTTCCGGCTTTTTTCTTTTTTGCTTATGTGGTGCTGAGGAATTGAACCCAGGGCCTCAGGCATGCAAGGCAAGTGCTCTACCACTGAGCCACCTTCCTAGCCCTAGAGTGTTTGTTTATCAAGTAGAAGGCCCTTGGGTTTAATTTCCACTACCACCAAATATTGTGTTCAGATTTTCTCAGCTAATATATGACCCATCAGTATATGTTCCACAGCAAAACAGGACAAAGAGAAAGAAATTCCTTGTTCATTCCATGTAAAGAGCTCAAGTGTTTATGGTCTTGTCAATGAGCCTTTCTGTGTTCTGGTATTGAACCAAGAATGTACGAAGGTTTACTCTGAAGCCTTTTATGATTTTATTGTGCTTCAACAGAGGCCGTAAATACAAAATAAAGCTTTCTGTTTTATTTTAATTCTCTACTTAATTAAAATGCAAAACAATATGAACTTCCTTATATGGTCTATTTAAAAATAATTTTATAATTCTGAAATAATCTAAAATATTTTGTGAGGGAGCATAGGTACAAGAAAAGACTAAAACCACAAATCCATGAAAAACATTTTTAAAAGGCACTTTCTACCCCTGCCAATTCCTTAATGAAGTTGAAACAAACTTACCAGCGATAGGATCCATGGCTTCCCTATTGCTTGGAGAATATGAACTCTGAGAAGAAGAAAGTCCACCAGTAGAACTGCTAGTAAAGTGCATGTTTGATCTACGAGCACGAGGACCTCCTAATCCCCGGCCAGGGTGAAACATTCTACGTACATGTCGAACACCACTCGATTCATCATAATTTTAAGTTAAGAAAATGACCAACTATTTCACAAAGGGAAAAAAAATCATTTGAGCCATTGCTAGATAAGACATTTAGAACTCCTAAACTGTAAGCAGTTTAAAAAAGCCTAAGTAAATTAGAACAAATTTCCCAATTCTATCCATGGAGCCTATTAAACATAAAAAAGTTTCTCCCTCTGTGTGTGTGTGTGTGTGTGTGCGCGCGCATGTGTGTTCTCTATGGAATGGGAGAAGTTTCTTTCCAGGCTCTAGAGGAACAATGTCACGTAAGGTCAAAGGGGTCACTGGATACTCAAGGTGAACATTTTCCCATACCACCATCTCAGTATTTTCAAATGTTTACAACATGTAAATAATAATAATTGTCAATTTTTATATTTGATACCACAAGAAACTTTCTTGATGTAAAAAAATAGAACCATAAAAATAAATAAAAAAGGAAACCTTTTTTGTCTATAATAAAAAAGATTTCTGGGATGAAGAATGAACAAATGCAGGACTAGTACACAGTACATACTATATGGAAAATGAATTATGTAACTTGTGGACAGAGATGAGAAGGGGAAAAAAGAAGGGAGAGATGACATTGTACATAAAGAAATGTACTCATTACCTGACTTAGGAAACAGTAAGCCCTCTGTACAACATCTTGATAACAATAATTTTATATTAAAAAAATCAGATTTCTTGAGGGAAGGGAATGGAACAAAGGAGATAAAATTGGAATACAGAGTAAACATGGGTAGAAATTTAAGAGTGGACCCCTCCCCCAAATTAAAAAAAGAAATGAGCTGTCTTAAAAAAAAAACCCTATTTCTGGCAGCCTCATCCATCTTAAATAGCTGAGTATAGGTCAAACTGATGAAGGTCTTGAGTGGCAAATACCTGTCAAAACTATGAGGACAACCAGAAGACTGATAAATACAGAAACAGAAGTTCTGGAAACATTCCATTTCCCTCTGACACGAAAGGTCAGAAAACGTTTTTCAGTATGTTCTTTGTCCACTGGACATATCTGAGTGGAGGTGGTCGCCACCTTCTGCCTGTGTCTCCCTGTGAGTTGTGCTATCTTAGTGACTTAGTCTGCGGTGGCTCACTCTTGTCTGCCTCTCAGAACACACTACACTCTGTAGGGGCTAGGCCACAGGATCGGGTGAGAGGAGAGCAGACAATGTGATCTTGCTTCATTTCAAAGCCCCGTGAAAATGCCTTATATCTGTCCAGTGACATTCAAAAAGAAAAAACTAAACAAAACTATGAGGACAACCTTGTATTTTCCCATAGGAGTGGGGGAAAGACAGATACTGTTGAAAAAACTTCTTTCAAAGTAGCAAACAGAGCAGCTCTGTAGTAATTCAGATTGTTTTGCTGGCTTTTCAGTTTGTCAACTGATGTTGAAACTGATGGGGTCATTAAGGGGCAGGGTAAATGGCTCTACAAGCCCTTCAGGTGCCATGGCAATAAGCATGGTTTTATGGTGGTATTTAGTGCGGAGTGCATTTAAGGAGACATCCATCGAAACACGAATATATAGTTTGGTGCTCAGGTACCCACCCTCCAATAAACAAATTTACTATATGGTAACACTGGGGTACCTACAAAATGAACAAATTTTCAAGATAACTGTCATAGTAGTTTGCTTTCAGAATTTAATGGTAAGAATTTTTTTTTTTTGGTCTGTCATGGGGCTTGAACTCTGGGCTTGGGTGCTGTCCCTGCACTCTTCAGCTCAAGGTGAGCGCTCTACCACTTGAGCTACAGCGCCACTTCTGGTTTTCTAGTGGTTTATTGGAGATAAGAGTCTCACAAACTTACCTGCCTGGGCTGGCTTTGAACCGTGATCCTCAAATCTCAGCCTCCTGAATAGCTAGGATTACAGGCGTGAGCCACCAGCACCTAGCAAGAATTTTTATAAAACGTCTTTTTTTCTTACATTTTTCATAATTTAATCATGATGACTAGAGATATTTGTAAAAGTCTTGTGAAAGGGGACACAGATGATAATATCCTGAATAGGCCCTAGAATTTGCTGAAAAATTCAGGATATCAGCCTGTTTTTCAATTATTTGCTTAGTTTCTCCATGAAGATGGAATGATGAGTGGACAAGGATAACCCTTCTGGGAATTATTAAAGATTCTTTTTTTGTGTGTGGGATTGAGCCTGGGTACTGTGCAGGTAGGCTAGTGCTCTATCATTTGAGCCACAGCTCCACTTCTGGCTTTATCTAATATTATAGGTGTGAGCCATCAGCGCCCAGCAAAGATTCTTTAATAGATAATGAACTGGTACTTAAAAGTGGTAAGCATTTGAATGCTTCCATTCTGTTTTCTTTGTAGTTTCTCAGTGTCCCATTAACATAGAGAGGGAGGGCTTCACTGGTTCCTTCTGTTCACTGACTGCCAGCCTCTGGACTGTCTTAGGTCTCCTTATTACTCAGGTTGGTTCTATTTTTCATCTTTTATCTTCAGTTTCTACTTACCCTCATTTACAAGAGCCACATTTCCAACTAGAAAATTATAAACTGTGAGGGAGGACGGGAGTTGCAGAAAGAGAAAACCGCAAGCTTGTTGGGCATGGTGGTACAGGCCTATAATTTCACCTACTTAGGAGGTGGAGGCAGGAGGATTTTGAGTTTGAGGCCAGAATGGGCAAAAGTAATGTTGAGACCCTGGACTAAAAAAAAGGATGAGGGCATAGCTCAAGTGGTAGAGAGCTTGCCTACTTATGCATAGGCTCTAGTGAACTTCCAGTGCTGGGAAAGATACACTTACACGCCTACCCACCATACACAAATACAAAACACCAACAGGTCTAAAGTGGTGTTATGATGGCCAATAGGTAATTAAAGGAATCAGAAAAATGTTGAGCAAAGAGAAAAGTCTTGGTTAACTCTGAAGTGCTTCAATAAAACTGAAACTTTCACAGGAGAACAGAACCTTAAATTTCAAAAAGATAAAATAATAGCCTGAAAGTCTGCAGAAGTACCAAATCTTCAAAATAACTACTCTAGTAGGTAAGTAATCTCAGGAAACAGAACCAGGAACTATTAAGAGATGGGGGAAAAGACCAAGAAATAAAAGCAGGAAAGAAACTCACTGATCTCCTCATCTCCCAATAAGATACAGAAGTGAAACAAGTAAAGCTTCCTTCTATTTAAAAATTCAGTTTTAATTTGGATTAACCTTATCCTCTTTTTCATGAAAACATCTTCTTGAAAGCCTTATGGTTGTTCAAACTGTCTTGCTCACACCTTTATTCCTAGCTACTCAGGAGGCTAAGATCTGAGGATCACAGTTCAAAGCCAGCCTAGGCAGGAGAGTCTGTCTGTGAGACTTACCTGTAATTAACCACCAGAAAACTGGAAATGTGTGCTCGTCTTGAGCTGAAGAGCTGTGGGACAGTGCCCAGGCCCAGAGTTCAAGCCCCATGACACACACATACAGACACACACATAGACACAGACACACACACACACACAGAGACACAGACACAGACAGACACAGACACACACACACACACACACACAGACACACACACAGTGAGTCACTGGCTGGGTGTTGGTGGTTCATGCCTGTAATCCTAGCTACTAAGGTGCTGAGATCTGAAGATCGAGGTTTGAAGCAAGCCTAAGTAGGAAAGTCGATGAGACTCTTATCTCCATTAACCACCAGAAAACTGGTGCTGTGGCTCAAAGTGGTAGAGCACTAGCTTTGAGCAAAAAGAGCTCAGGGACAGTGCCCAGGTCCTGAGTTCAAGCCCAACTGACCAAACCAAACCAAACCCAAACAATCAAAATGCTGGGCACGCCAGGCACCAGTGGCTCATGCCTGTAATCCTAGCTACTCAGGAGGCTGAAATCTAAGGATTGTGGTTCAAAGCCAGCCCAGGCACAAAAGTCCATGAAACTAATCTCCAATAAACCACCAGAAAAACCTAAAGTGACACTGTGGCTAAAGCTGTAGAGCGCTTGTCTTGAGCTCAAGAGCTGAGGGACAGCACCCATGCCCAGAGTTCATGACAGACCAAAAAAAAAAAAACTGGCTCAAGTGGTTCATGTCTATAATCCTAGCTACTCAAGAGGCTAAGATCTGAGGTACAGGGTTTGAAGCCAGCCCAGGTAGGAAAGTTCATGAGATTCTTATCTCCAATTAAATACCAAAAAAAGGGTGGGAAATGTAGCTTAATGGTAGAGTGCTTGCCTAGCATGCATGAAGCCCTGTGTTCCATTCCTCAGTACCACATAAGCAGAAAAAGCTGTAAGTTAGCCTGAGGCTGGTGGCTCTCAGCTGTAATCCTAGCTACTCAGGAGGATGAGATCTGAGGATCACGGTTCAAAGCCAGTCCGGGCAGGAAAGTCCTTGAGACTCTTATCTCCAATAAACCACTAGAAAACTGGAAGTGGCGCTGTGGCTCAAGCGGTAGAGCACTCGCCTTGAGCCCAAGCCCAGAATTCA
>NW_012267428.1:598808-655953 GCF_000151885.1 Dipodomys ordii | reverse complement strand
GACCCCCCCCCAAAAAAAAGAAACAAAAATGACTAATGCTACCAAGAATTCTTTCCCATGTTGCACTTGTAAGGATATTAAATCTCTAGGGGCTCTGTGTTCAAGCGTAAGATGAGCTGCAAAGTCATCTGTGACATGATTAGGATCGCCTCCAGGTAACGCTGCACATATTGGACAAATCTGAAATAAAAGTAAGGAAAGCAGGTTTAATAAATGGATGAGGGTCAGACACTTTTCTGGATCAGAATTCTACTATTACCAAGTTTTAACCAGGCAAAAAACATAGTAGTAGATCTTAAACTACTGAAGAGCAGTAGAAACCTAAGCAAGAACTAGTACAAACTAATGCTCCCACACAACTAAAATACAGTTTTTCAAGGTTACATACAACAGGGAAGGAAATGTACTCATTATCTGATTTATGAAATGGTAACTCCAGTGTGCAATACCTTAATAGAAACAATAAATTAAGATTGCTTTACAAAAATGCTCTGCAATAGATATGGCTAAATCCACTCGAGTGATAAAGAAAGATATAAGCCGTCTGTTATACTTCTCTAAAGCAAGGTATCCTTGCAGGTCAATTTTCAACTAACATTGATGTAGGTGGTTCACAACTGTAATCTAGCTACTGGGAGGCTGAGATCTAGTGTCAGTCTCTGGCCATAAAAGTCTGGTAGACTCCATTTTAGGGAGGGAAGGTGGGGACAATGGTGTATACCTGTCATTCTGGCAATGATGGAAGACTAAAGCATATAGATTAAAGTCTAGGTACTTTAACAGAATTGAGACCCTGTATCAAAAATAACAGTATAAGCAAAGTGCCAGTGGCTCAAGCCTATAATTCTAGCTACTCACGAGGCTGAGATCTGAAAATCAAGGTTGAAGTTTGGATTCAGCCAAGTCAGACAAATCTGAGTCTTATCTACAATTAACTAGCCAAAAGCCAGAAGTGGAGACGTGGTATAGTCCCAGCCATGAGTGAAAAAGCTGAGTAAGAGCATAAGGCCTTGAATTTAGCCCCAGTACTCGTAGCAGTGTAAAACAGGGTTGGAAGCATGGCTCAGGGGTAGAGCAACTACCTAACAAGTCCAAGGCTCTGATTTCACACCTCAGTTTTACTCTCCACTCCTTAAAATCCTGATTAAAATGCAACTGTACTAAAAACTTATATCCACTGACTGGTAAATTAAGTTCAGTAATGGTTACTACTGCACAAATGTGTTCTCTAAATTCAAAAATTCGATTTTGGCAAACAGAATGGGAACTCATTCAAGAAGCTTTATTTCTCAGAAAGATGACCAGTGTGGTAGGAATTTGTGGCCAGGCCAAGTTCAAGGGGAAAAAAAACTTGGAAGTTCTTCCTACTGAGCAAGACAAAGAAAATGTAAAAAATAACACAATATGTACAAAGTAGGTTTCAGAGGAGGCCTGATTGGAAAGATCTTTTTTTTTTTTTTAGGTCAGTCGTGGAGCTTGAACTCTGGGCTTGGGTGTTGTCTCGAGCTTCAGCTCAAGGCGAGTGCTCTACCACTTGAGCTACAGCACCACTTCCAGTTTTTTGGTGGTTAATTGGAGATGAGTCACATGGACTTTCCTGCATGAGTTAGCTTTGAACTGTGATCCTCAGATCTCAGCCTCCTGCGTAGCTAGGATTACAGGTATGAGCCACTGGTGCCTGGCGGGAAGGTCATTTTTGAAATAGTAGTTTCAACAGAATCACCAAAATGGAAAGGAAGGAGAGGAAGAATGAGAATCTTGGCTGGGCAATGGTGGCTCAGGTCTATAATCCTAGCTACTGAGGAGGCTGAGATCTGAGGGTCATGGCTCGAATCCAGCCTAGAAAGGAAAAGTACAAGAGACCTTTTTTTTTTTAAAAAAAAAAAAGGTGTATACCAGTCCTGCTTGAACTCAGGGCTTGGATGCTGTCTCTCAGTTTCTTTTGCTCAAGGCTTTCATTCTATTATTTGAGCCACAGTGCCACTTCTTGCTTTTTCTGAGTAGTTTGTTGGAGATAGCCTTTCCTGCATGGGCTGGTTTTGAACTGTAATCCTCCGGTCTCAGCATCCTAAACAACTAGGATTATAGGTGTGAGCTACCAGCACCCAGCCAAGAGACTCTTACCTCCAATTAGCCAACAAAACACTGGAAATGGAGTGGTGGCTCAAGTGGTAAGAGTGCTACTAGCTTTGAGTACAAAAGCTCAAGGACAGTGCCCAGGCCCTGAGTTTAAGTTGTAGGATCAGCACAAGAAAGGGAAGGAAGAAAAGGAAAAACAAAGAAAGGAAGAAAGAAAACCTTAATAGTCAAGATCCTTTTTCTTTTAGAAGATAGTCTAACAGTGGTGGCTAAATCTTGGAGTAGGAGGAATTTCAATTCATCAAGAAAGCCACTAAAAGAAGGCCTGATGCAAAGGGGCTATGACCAAAGGGAATCCCAGGAACATAGCCCTACTCAAAGGTGAGTTGCAGAAGGACAATGCTTAGGCTCTGATAAGCTAAAACCTAAGCAAACACAACTTCTCATCTTCTATGACTAAAGAAGATCCTTGAGAGTCTGACTCATTTGAAATCAGTCTCTCTTGTGCCCAGTCAGCTATCTTTATTTTGTGACTCAGAACTTGAGAAATATCCTCAAGAAAACAGAAAGATGCTCTTGAAAGATAACACACATGACAATGTGCTAAAGAACTATAAAGGCCAAAATGGAATGTGCCTGAGGGGTAAATGAAAAAGACAAGACAGGTTCAAGACTTTCTTAAAAGATGTCAAAAGTTTGGTTAAACATTCTTTTCCTCCATGGTCACAGTATATTATCAATATTCTCTTTCCTAGAACTTAGGTTTTATAGCCTTTATCACTCCTGTGCTCTGATATTGCCTGGTCGTGTTTGATATACTTATTTTACTTCTCCTGTATTTCTGTATTGTTGGCTAGATTATAAATTTGCTTGGGGCTTGTCTGGACTACAACTCTCCTATTTACATCTCCTGCACAGCCAGGATTACAAGCATGAACCACCATGCCCAGCTTAGACTGGAAACTTTTGGGAGATGCTGGGAAGTATAAATTTCCTTTGTTTTTTAACTGAGGGAGAGGAGGGGGAGAGAGAGAGAGAGAGAGAGAGAGAGAGAGAGAGAGAGAGAGAGAGAGAGAAAGTTAAAAGAAACAGAAACAAGTTTCAGTTGTAGACAAAACAAGCATATTGTTGAGACTCTTCATTTTACAATTGACGTGTACCAAACTATGTTCTGCTGTTTTATTACAGTATCATAAGCCATATATATATATATATATTTTTTTTTTTTTCCCTAGTCCTGGGGCTTGAACCCAGGTCCTGGGCACTGTCCTTGAGCTTCTTTTGCTCAAGGGTAGCACCCTACCATTTGAGCCACAGCACCACTTCTGGCTTTTTTTATGTAGTACTGAGGAATTGAACCCAGGGCTTCATGCATGCTAGGCAAACACTCTACCGCTAAGCCACATTCCCAGACCAAGCCGTATAATTTTTATCCAAAGAGAAAATAGTACCCAAAGAGATCTTTCTCTAAGATATTTCCTTTAAGCAGTCCTTTGGATAAAGCAGACACAGAGAGAACTGGAACTGAACCAAGATAGCTGAAGAAACTTCAGTGCTTTAAGGGCACAGTTAGATATTCTTAGATGAGCCTACAATTCTAGCTGAGATCAGAGAACTGAAGCTTGAAGCTAGCCTCGGCAGAAAACTCCTTGATATTCTATCTTCAAAAAAAATGCCAGGCTGGGATGTGGCTCAAATGGTAGGGCACCAATTGTGAGAAGCACCTTTAACCCTGAATTCAAGCCCTAGTATCAGCCAATTAAAAATATACATATATATATATATAATATATCCAATATATGAGAAGCCATCTAAATAACATATACTGTTAGAAGACAGCATACAAAGCATAAATAAGTGTATTAAAAATGCCCTAATTAGGGGCTGGGAAGGTGGCTCAGTGGCAGAGTGCTTGCCTTGCATGCCTGAGGCCCTGGGTTCGATTCCTCAGCACCACATAAGCAAAAAGAAAAAATCTGGAAGTGGCGCTGTGGCTCAAGTGGTTGAGTGCTAGCCTTGAGCTGAAGAGCTAAGGGACAGCGCCCAGGCCCAGAGTTCAGGCCCCACGACCGGACCCCCCCCCAAAAAAAAATACCCTAACTAGATATTCTACAAACTAGAGAAGCGCTTTTGACATGGGGGTTATAAATTAGAAAATTAAGATTCTCACTATTGTGTATTAACTTCAGTTCGATACTCAAAAGTCTTTTAAAGTACATTGCAGAAACTGTGCTAAGAGAGCAGAAATGAAGGTGTTCAGGGAGAAGTAAAACAATCTGCCAGCTGGGTGCTGGTGGCTCACGCCTGTCATCCTAGCTACTCAGGAGGCAGAGATCTGAGGATCGAGGTTCAAAGTCAGCCTGGGGAAGGAAACTCTGTGAGACTCTTATCTCCAATAAACAACTAGAAAACCAGAAGTAGCGTTGTGGCTCAAGTGGTAGAGCGCTGGCCTTGAGCTGAAGAGCTTGAGAGATAGCGCCCAAGTCCCACGACCAACCAAAAAAAAAAAGAATCTGCCAATCAGCATCCATAATGACTCAAGATGCTAGTTATTCCTACAGAGCATAAGGAAACTATTTGAGTAGGTGGATTAATCAGTTTGACAACTGGTGTGGAAAATTAAGAGAACCAATTTAAAACCAAGTAGATAATATTGCTACCATGTTTGGGTTACATGAAGTTAACTCAGATGAATTAGTATTTAGAAAGAAGTGGACTAAGATTTCCCTCCCCAACTCTCTCTTCCTCCCCCCTCTTTTAGGTGCCAGTACTGGAGCTTGAAGTCAGGGCCTTGAGCTCTCAGCTTTGTTGCTTCTGGCCAGTGTTTTAGAAGTCAAGCCACGCCTTCCTATTTAAATTCCTACTTTGCTGGCTAATGGAAGATGAAGCTGCATAGACTTTTCTGCATAGGCTGGCTTCAAACAACAATCCTCAAGGACTCAGCCTTCTAGTAGCTATGACATTAGGTGTGAGTCACCACACTCTCAGGGCTTTTTTTCCCCTCTTCTAAATGTATCTTGCTTTTAAATGCTTATATCCTGATTGTAAGAGGGGGGAAAATGACCTATTTGCCTGCTATCTGCTTTTTGTCCCCCTTTATTTTTGGAGGGGAGCGGTACTGAAGTTTGAACCCATAGCTCTGTGCTTGCTAGACAGGCACTCCACTACCAAAACCATGCCCCCAGTTTATGGTATATGGTTTTAGTCCTTCATCCTTTCAAAATTAAGCCTCCTTTTTTTGGAGAGAGGGGGGCAACTAGGGTTTTGTTTTGGGGGGTCCAGTCGTGGGGCCTGAACTCTGGGCCTGAGCGCTGTCCCTCAGCTCTTCAGCTCAAGGCCAGTGCTCTATCACTTGAGCCACAACACCACTTCCGGCTTTTTTCTTTTTGCTTATGTGGTGCTGAGGAATCGAACCCACCAAGGCCTCATGCATGCAAGGCAAGCGCTCTCCACTGAGCCACCTTCCCAGCCCGCAACTAGGGTTTTTGAACTCAAGGCTTTGCACTTGCCAAGTTGGTGATACTGCAATGTTATGTGTCCAGCCCCGCTTTCTCTCTCTCTCTCTCTCTTTTTAATTCTTTTTTGTTGGTTGTGAGACTTAAACTCAGTCTGGGTGTTGTCCCTGAGCTTTTTCATTCAAGGCTAGCACTCTACCACTTTCAGCTATAGGTCTACTTCCAGTTTTCTGGTGGTTAAATGGAAGATATGAATCTCACAGACTTCCTACCTAGGCTGGCTTTGAACCATGATTCTCAGACCTCAACCTCCTGAGTAGCCAGGATTACAGGAGTGAGCCATCAGCACCTGGCTTCCCAGGTTATTTTTAGGATAGGGTTTTGTGTCCTGCACCCACCAACTTTAGACTTCTTGTTACTGATGGTTCACAAGTGGGTATCACTGTGTTTGGCTTCCTTCTGTGGCAACAAAATCTCTTGGGCTCCATAGAATGGTGACCCTCTTAGTGTCAGCCTCCTAGGCACTTAGAGTAAGTGCTTGCATGCCACTGGCACAGCTCAAAACTAAGCCTCTAAAATTAATTTAAATTAATCTTAAGGAGACAGACTGGAGGCATGGCTCAAGTCATAAGAGTGCTTGCCTAGCAATCAGGAGGCCCGAGTTAAAAGTCTCAGTACTATAAGCAAAAAAAAGCAAGTAACTTTTGTTGGCTCCATTGGGAAAGGAGGCAAAAACAAAACAAAACAAATACAAGTACACGTATATAAAAAATGCATTAGACAGAAAGACAGATAACAAGATTATTGGAAAAATTAGTCTTCACTTTATCAGCTCTCCAAGCACTTACTATGATATTCGTTGTGACATATCCTCTGGATCCTACATGTTCCAAAGGAAACTTGGTTAAGAGTAAGATCCTACTTCCTCTACAGTAATATATGAATTGGTGGTCTAGCAGACAAATGTAGGTAACACTGAGGTAAAGAAAGATAGTGAAGTGGAACTGTGGCTCAAAGAGGCAGAATGCTTAGTCTTGAGCACAAAAGCTCAAGGACACAAAAGCCCAAGTCCTGAGTTCAAACCTCATGACCGAGAAAAAAAAAACAAAACAAACAAAATAACTCAACAAAAATCAAGATAGCACTTAGAAAACCAAACATTAAGAGGAATAGAAAAGGAGATATAGGTATAGCTATGTGAGTATAATAGTCCACCAAAATGATATGGTTCACTCTTGAACACTGCTGCGATACAAAGAAAAGTCTGATTTACTACAAGTGGCAAAATACTGTGTGGCAATACTGACATTTTCATGTAACTAATATATCAGAGTTGATAATATAGTATACACATGTATAGAGAGCCTGTCTGGCAGTCACCAATCCTTATGGCCACTACTCTGTAAGCATACTTTAGTTTGCTTGGTGAATATTATTAGTGTTAGATGGAGGACCCAACCCACATAATCAATAAGAAAACTCTATACCTTTACATTAAACATTTTTACTTGCTGTTTTTCACTTTGAAATGTCTGGGTGTGTTAAGAGTAGGTAAAGAGGCAGATGTGTTAATCATTCAAAGACTAAGGGTTAACTACTCCAGGAAATGAAAATGAGGTTTTTTTTGTTTTTATTTTCTTTCTTTTTTGTTCTGTTTGTTCATTTATATGTCTTTAGGAGTGTAAGGGGAGGTGCAGAAATGGAGAGACAAAGGGTAAACAAATATAGCAATAGTACTCACTAGATACTGTTGAAAATGAACTATACAAGCCAGGCGCTGGTGGCTCATGCCTGTAATCCTAGCTACTCAGGAGGCTGAGATCTAAGGACTGTGCTTCAAAGCCAGCCCTGGCAGGAAAGTCTATGAGACTGTATCTCCAATTAAACCACCAGAAAACTGGAAGTGATGCTGTGGCTCCAAGTGGTAGAACTCTAGCCTTGAGCGAAAGTGCTCAGGAACAGCGCAGCACCCAGGCTCTGAGTTCAAGCCCACAACACCCCCTTACAAAAAGAAGAAAAAAAAAATCCAACCACTCAATCAAACAAACAAAAAACATGAAAATGAACTATATACAACATGTGGGTGGGGACGGGAGGGGAAAATGGGGAGTGAGGGAAGGGATGACATTGTCCAATAAAGAAATGTACTTTTTACCTGACTTATGTAACTGTAACCCCTTCTGTATAAATCTTTATAACAACAATTAAAAAAAAGACACTAAGGTTTAAAAGGAAGGAGAAATCCTTGAAATATTCCAGAAAACCAATATGGAAAACTAAAATGGTTACTGCCTTGAGCTGGGAGCCAAAAGCCTGGCAACTTAATGTAAGTAAATAACTAAATACAACTTTTGGGTGGCAGACCACAAAAACATTTGGAAATGGTATTAATTTCCAAATTATATATCAGGTATAGAAGAATGCAACCTGATATTGAATCTTTTTTTTGGATGGTTGTAGGGCTTGGACTCAGGTCGGGGAACTGTCCTAGAGCCTCTTTGTGCTCCAGGCTAGTGCTCCAGCACTAGAGCCATAGCATCACTTCTGTTTTTGAGTTGTTAATTGCCCTGATTGTCTTCAAACTGCAATCCTAAAATCTCAGCCTCCTGAATAGCTAGGATTACAGGTATGAGCCACTGGCTCTTTACTTTCAGGAAAAAGAACAGAACACTCTACTTCTTGCCTTGTTGTATCTAGGTAATAAGGATTAAGAGAAACTAAATAAAAGTAAAATAAGTGTAAGTTTTCTACACTATTGGGATGGTGATACAATGAATCAGGCCTCTTTATGTTGTTATTGTAGACTGCACCAAATGGAAGCCAAGTTATTTTACAGAACAAAAGAACAAGAGTAGAAGTATAGTGGGACAACAGGCTTCCCTAGAAGGTAAGACCATTCCTGACCTGTAGACAGAAAAATTTGTCTTAAAGACTAATAAAAGTAAATTTACCAATTGTCTGAACTCTAAATCCTTTATGACATTTTAGAAAGCACAAATTGGCAGTGTCCATGGGAACAAAGGTGACATTGCACTATTCCAGACAGAAGAGATGTAGTCAAATTAAGTAGAGACTCTGGATCTCACAAGGCCTCTAGTGAAATGCAAACATCTGCCTGTCCTTGAGAGTGCTAGTTTATTGTTCTGGATTTCAGTTAGTCTTCAGTATACTTAATTGTTGATATGTGTGCAACTGTGCCAAAGTCTCCAAATTCATCACTTTATCAATTATTGCCAATAGGAAAAAGTAAGAGCTGACTCTGGATCTGGTTCTGCCTGATATAGTTACTATACAGATATCTACCTACCTATACATCCATCTATCTAGCCATTTATATGCATTCCTCCCTACCTCCATCTGTTCTTCCCTACAGAATCACTAGCTTGAGTTTTACACCGCTCATTTCCTCAGATTTTTTTTTTTTGGGGGGTTGGTAGTGGGGACTGAATTCTGGGCCTGGGCACTGTCCCTCAGCTCTTCAGCTCAAGGCTAGGTACTACCACTTGAACTACAGCACCACTTCTGGCTTTTTTTCCCTGTTTATGTGGTGCTAAGGAATTGAACCCAGGGCATCACGCATGCAAGGCAAGCACTCTACCAATGAGCCATCTTCCTAACCCCCTCAAAGATTCTTTTGGGTATATTTATCATTTCTTCTTTTTTTTTTGGCGGTCATGGGGTCTGAGCTTGGGGCTTGGGCACTGTCCTGGGCACTGTCCCTGAGCAATTTTTGTTCAAGGCTAGTGCTTTATTACTTTGAGCCACAGCTCCACTTAAGTTTTCTGGCGGTTAATTGAAGTCTCACAGATTTTCCTGCCATGGCTGGCTTTCAACTGTGATCCTCAGATCTGTCTCCTGAGTAGCTAGGATTATAGGCATGAGCCACTGGGGCCTGGCTGACAACCAAAGATTTCTAAGAATTGGTGTGAAAGTTCCTTATAGAAGAAAAACTAGGCATCAAGCATTAGCAAAAGTAGTTTAAAAAGGTCAAGACTTCATGCTGTACTACTCTCAGTAAGAGGGCAATAAAAGCTAGCGTGAACAAGTATCTTATACAATGCAGCATCCTAGAACTGAAAAATGATTTTGTAAAATAATTTTAATTATTATACAAATGACATCAGTATACTAAGCAAGATGTAGATGATAAAGTTACCTAGCTTTGTCAAGGTTAGGAAAAACATACTTTATGACAACATTTTAGATCAAGACTCTTCTACATACCACTTCTGTTGATGTTTCTGCATGTTCAGAAGTAACATGTTCTTGAAGAGATGTCTCCGTATAGCCCATTTTTCCACAATAGGGACAAGTAAAAGACTGTGGCTGCTCTACAGAGAAAGCTTCCCCACCATAGTATAAATCTGAAAAATAAAGTGGTATTGTATTGAGAATCAATTCAGTTTCTAAATGTACAAAATAAAATCATAAGGTATAAAAATCTAAAGTAAAAAATGGACCTAAAAATCCATCAATGTCTCCCTTTGTTAAGTAAGGTCTTAAGTACCTCTCACTACCCCATTCCCCCATTATTTGAAGTATCTTTCAAAGTCCCAATGTTAAAGGCTTAAGTTCAGTTTGTGGCATATTGGGAGGTGGTAGAAATTTAAAAAAAAGAGTAGGGTCTAGTTGGAAGAAGTTAAAATAATAGGGATGTGTCCTTGAAGAGGATATTGGGACCTTAGCCCATTCCTTTCTCTTCATTTCCCCCCACCCTCCCTCTTTTTAAGTTTTGGCAAGAATTTAGTATAGCAGGGTTAAGGGAGAAACAGGAAAGGAGAAACATTTTGTGCTTTTTATGCAGTAAATGGGAGCTAAAGACTCCTCTCTCTATTTTCCAGCTACCATGAGGCAAACAACAACCTTCCTCTGTCATGGGTTCCTGCTATAATGTAGTATCCCACCAGAGACTCAAAACAACAGGGCCACACAATCACGGAATGAAAATTCAAAAATTGTCATCTAAAACAATGTGTGTGTGTGTGTGTGTGTGTGTGTGTGTGTCTGAAAGAGGCTTGAAATCAGGCTCTGGGAGCTGTTGCTAAGCTTTTCTTTGGCTAAGGCTAGCATTCTACCACGTAAACCATAGCTCAGTTGGAGATAAGAGATACATGGACTTTGCTGCCCAGGCTCGCATCAAACTGTAATCCTAAGATATCAGCCTCCTAAGGAATGAGGAACTAAAATTATAGGTGTGAGCCACTGGCACATAGATCCTATTATTTATTTATTTATTCATTTATTTATTTATGTCAGTCGTGGGGCTTGAACTCTGGGCTTGGGCACTGTCCCTGCCAGTGCCTACCGCTACAGCCACAGCGCCACTTCCCGTTTTCTGGGGGTTTATTGGAGATAAGAGTCTGACAGACTTTCCTGCCCCGGCTGGCTTTGAACCGTGATCCTCAGATCTCAGCCTCCTGAGTAGCTAGGATTACAGGTGTGAGCCACCGGCGGCTAGTAGATCCTTTTAAATTGATTATTTCAAGTATTTTGTCACACTGTCTGAAAGCTGACAATCTTTAATTTTGAAAATGGTCATTCTACAACTGTATCCAATTTTATTGTAACTTTTTTCCCTCTCTATATACAGTGACAACATTAATATCAACAGAAAGAATAAAAAAAGGCATTCTATACACAAGGACACAGTATACAGAGGGAAAGAACGATGACCACAGTCAATATGCCAGCTCCTACATGGAATTACTTGTCTATATACCATACTATTCTTACAGCAGGAAGGATTCCTAGGTATTCAGTTCCAGTGATACAAGCTTAAATATAACTATAACACATTACTCAATGGATTATGGTCTGTGTAAAGAATGTTTTTGCCTCATTAACATCTCTCCAGGAATAACCCTATTTTTCTCTATAGGTCACATCAAGAAAAGTCAAAGTACATTTACTATGTTATGCCACTTCACCTCAAAGAATTATTTATTAGCTGGGTGCTGGTGGCTCACTTTTGTAATCCTAGCTACTCAGGAAGCTGAGATCTGAAGAATATGGTTCAAAAGTCTGTGATACTCTTTAATTAGCCACCAGAAAACTGAAGTGGTGCTGTGGCTCAAAGTGGTAGAGTTCTAGCATAAAGCAAAAAAGCTCAAGGACAGAGTTCAAGCCCCATAACTGAAAAAAAAAAAGATTTCTGCAAAATACTAAATGAAAATTAAATAAGCATTCAAAGAAAACATGAACTCTGTAGGATATTACTAGTATCCTAGAGGATTCTGCACTTTTACATATTGCTGGCACTTTTAGTCATATTATTGCTAACCCTCTAAAGCCTCTGCTTCTGTTAGCCTGTTAGGCTATATGTAAAAGTAACCTGCCTGTAACCACTGTTCTGTCCTGTTCTCACACATTTGTAGAAAAGGGATTCTTAACTACATCTGTGCTAATAGATTCACTGTTGGAATGAGAAGGGTGATCAGAATGGGAGGCACAGGGTTAGTTCCTCTACGATACATTGGATCAGAGCCTCAGCAACCTTCACTGCACAGAGGGCCAATCTCCATGTCTCTCTTCCTCTAGGGCAAACCTGTTTGGTTTCTTAGAGCACTAAATACCTGTATGAATGCTTTGCACACACTAGAAATCATTTAGGAGCTGGGCGCCGGTGGCTCATTCCTGTAATCCTAGCTACTCAGGATGCTGAGATCTGAGGATTGGGGTTCCAAGCCAGCCTGGGCAGGAAAGTCTGTGAGACTCTTATCTCCAATAAAGCACTAGAAAACAGGAAATGGCGTTGTGGCTCAAGCCATAGAGCACTCCCCTTGAGCTGAAGAGCACAGGGACAATGCCCAAGTCCAGAGTTCAAGATCCATGACAAAAAAAAAAAAATCATTTCGGAAACCCATCAATGTTTCTTTCTTTTTTTTTTGGTCAGTTGTGGGTCTTGAACTCTGGGCCTGAGCACTGGCCCTCAGCTCTTCAGTTCAAGCCTAGCTCCACTTGAGCTACAGCCCAACTTCCGGTTTTCTGGTGGTTTATTGGAGATAAGAGTTTCACGGACTTTCTTGCCTGGGCTGGCTTTGAACCCTGATCCTCAGATCTCAGCCTCCTGAGTAGTTAGGATTACAGGCGTGAGCCACTGGCGCCCGGCCCATCAATGTTTCTTTTACTCCTACAAAAAATGTCATTATGAAAGAATCTCACTTAAAAAATTAAGTATTCTTTATATTTTTTCTTTTTTTTTGCTGATACTGGGGCTCAAACTTAAGGTCAGGGCACTCTCCCTTAGCTTTTCACTCAAGGTTGGTGCTCTACCACTTGAGCCTCTGACTTTTAGGTGGAAATTGGAGATAAGATTTCCATGGACTTTCCTGTTTAGGCTGGCTTCCAAGCACCATCTTCAGATTTCAACTTCCTGAGTAGCTAGGATTAAAGAAATGAGCCTCTAGCACTGGTATTTACTTTTAAACATGAAACTAATATCAAATTAGGAGTAAAAGATCACTTCTATTAGAAGAGAAAAATAAATGCTGGGTACAGTGGCTCATGTCTGTAATTTTAGCTTCTTAGGAGGCTGAGATCTGAGGAATGCAGTTCAAAACCAGCTTGGGCAGAAAAGTCCCCATGAGACTCTGATCTAACAAAAGTGGAGCTGTGACTCAAAGTGGTAGAGCACTACCCTTGAGCAAAAGGAACAGTGCCCAGACCCTGAGCTCAAGCTCTACAATTGACAAAAAAAAATTTTAAAAACTAAAAACAATAAAAATGTTCACTATATGTTTCTTCATATTAATTTCCATGGATATATATATATATATATATATATATTGAGCATTATTATCTGCACAAGATTTGCCAGGTAGATTTGGGGTAGTTGAGGATAAAGAACAAGTTTTCTCACTTCATAAAAGGCATTTACCAAAACTGAACAAACTTTATACTTTTAAATGTCTTTCTCATAAGATCAGGAAGACAAGAACATTGTGTCTACTTCTGCCATTTCTACTCAGTATTTTATTGAAGGATATAACCAGAGTACATAAGAGGCATCCAGACAGAAAGGAAGAAATAAAACAATCTATGAGTTTGGAATACATAAAATCCTAAGGAATCTACTAAAATCAAATAAATAAGTACAGCATCATTGCAGAATACAAAGTCTACATATAAAAATTTTCTATATATCTGCAATGAATAACCTGAGACTTAAATTTTAAAAAAAGCACTTCACTTACACCAGTAGAAAGAATACTTAGGCATAAATTACAGAATTCTGTCAAAAGAAACCAAAGATCTAAACAAATGGAAAAACATTCTGTTTATGGATGACTAGATTTAGTATTTTGATGATTATACAAATCCCTATCAAAATCTTATTGATTCTGTTGTACAAATGGTTGGAAAATCCACACAATTTCATAACTTACCACAAAGTTATAGAAATGAAGATAGTATAGGACTGGTATAAATAAACAGTGACATGTAGATCAACAGAACAAGATTACAAAGATGCCAGGTGCCCACACCTATAATCCTAGCTACTCAGGAGGCTGAGATCTGATGGTCATAGTTTGAAGACAGCCTGGGCAGGAAAAGTTTGTGAGACTCACTCCAATTAACCATCAAAAAGCCAGAAATAGAGCTGCAGCTCAAAATGGTAGACTACTAGCCATGAGCTTTTGAAAAAGCTCAGGGACAGCACACAGCCAAGGCCCCAAGTTCAAGCCTCATGACCAGCACGCATGCACGCACGCACGCACGCACGCACACACACACACACACACACACACACACACACGGACAGCACACAGCCAATGCCCCAAGTTCAAGCCCCATGACCAGCACACACACACACACACATGGACAGGGCACAGCCAAGGCCCCAAATTCAAGCCCCATGATTAGCACAAACACACACATGGACAGCGCACAGCCAAGGCCCCAAGTTCAAGCCCCATGACCAGCACACACACACACACACACACAAAGATAATTCACTAGGATAGAGCATAGTTATTTAGACCAATGATGCTAAAGCAAATGAATACTCCTATGTAAAAGCTGACCTTCTACCATATATGTTAATTCTGAATGGATAAAAGATCTGTATGTCACATTAAGCAATATTTCTTTTTAAAGACAAGGCACCAAAAGCATGTAACAAAAAAATTGGTTATTATAAAAATGATTTAAAACCTACCAGATGACCAAAAGTAAATTTTTGTAAATTACCCATGTGATACAGATCATGTCTATATCATGAATTATTATAATTCAATAATGCATCTTATATAATTTCAAAAATAGGCAAAGGATCTGGATACTTCTTCAAAGAAAATATACAAGTGAGTAATAACCACACACAAAAAAGATGCTTATGAGAATTAACCATCAGAGAAATGCAAACCAAAACCATTGACATACCTCTTCACACCTACTACAAAGGCTATAACCAACCCCCGCCAAAAAAACAAAAAAACAAAAAACAAGTGATGGCTAAGTAAGATGTTGTAACATGAAACATTTATAGCTTTTTTTTCCTTTTTTGGTCTGTTTATATGGTATCAAGGAATTTCAATTCACCCAGGGCCTCATACATGCTAGGCAACATTCTGCCAATAAGCCATATTCCTAGCCCAGCTTTTCTAACAGATTAACAATGCTCTTTTTACACTACACAATTTGCTTTTTTAGTTACCATAGCAAGAAGTAGTACTATATACTATTAGCAAGAACAGTCTGCTTGATTTGACTCCTTTCCTGAGATACTTTCAAATGTTGCGTGAATTTTTATTTCATAGCTTGTAAGTTATGGATTTTTCAGAAGAAGTTTCATAAAACTGATTGAGACAAATACAGGTTCACTCTGATTTTAATAAATTTGGATGTATGCTATACATAGTTGGTTTCAGAACATTTTGTTTGACTTCTTACACATATATGCACAAAATTCTAAAAGATAATTCATGGAAATTCTCACTGAATACTTACCAAAATCTACCCTTGTTAATATGCACTGCATTGGGTGGTCAGTTGTATGCCTTGTTGTTGTTGCACCACTTTCATAACAAGATGCACAAAGATCGTAATCGTAGCAAATTAAACACTTATATCTGCGACCTCGAAAATTTCCTTTTAAACATGCATCACAGCTGACACCTATGTTGAAAACATTAAAAAGGAATATATTTAATTAGCAGTTATAAAAGTACACTCTCCATTTCACTTTTATAAACACTTAGGGTTGATTTAATTCCATATATCCTTTCCAAAATAACTAGAAACACCACAATGAAGTAACAATTTCCAGCAGTATGGTGGATTTATATACCTCACAAAAATAGCTTTAAGCTGGGTACTGATGATCATTCCTGTAATTCAAGCTACTCAGAAGGCTGAAAGCTGAAGACTATGGTTCAAGTTAAGGCAGACAAGTCCCTGAAATTTCAATTAACCAGCAAAAAGCCCAGCCCAGCCATGAAGGCATGCCTCAAGTGGTAGGGTCTTTGCCTTGAGCAAAAAAGCCAAGAGGCACCAAGACCCCGAGTTAAGGCCCCTGTACTGGCACAAAAACAATAAAAACAGCTTTAAGTCTGGCTGCTGGTCTTTTGTGCCTGTAATCCTATGCTAGGTCAAGGAGGCTGATATCTGGATTGCAGTTTGAGGCCAGTCTGGGCAGACAAATCTTTTCCTTTAAGGGATTACAAAAAAGTGCTCTAGGGCTGGGAAGGTGGCTCAGTGGTAGAGCACTTGCCTTGCATGCATGAGGCCCTGGGTTCGATTCCTCAGTACCACATAAGCAAAAAGAAAAAAGCCGGAAGTGGCACTGTGGCTCAAGTGGTAGAGCGCTGGCCTTGAGCTGAAGAGCTAAGGGACAGCACCCAGGCCCAGAGTTCAGGCCCCAAGACCAGACCTCCCCCCGAAAAAAAAGTGCTCTAGTGAAATTCCCAACCTGTATTTGGAGGGCAAGGGTAGGTGGGGGCAGGGGAAAAAAATCCGAAAAGCCATAACCACAGAGCAGCTTTCTTATAGGTTTGTAGTCCAAATTCTACAAAATGGTTCCAAAAGCCAGGGTGAACAATGTAGTTTAATGTGCTCTTAAATTAGTATTACCTAAGAGGACTAAACTTCTAAGGAATAAATACACTTTAAATAAAAATCATGACAGCAGAATTGAGGCTGTCAACAGTTCATACCAGAAATATGTATCATATACAAATTTGTTATTTCTTTTTTATTTTTGGTTCGGTCGTGGGGCCTGAACTCTGGGTCTGGACGCTGTCCCTCAGCTCTTCAGCTCAAGGCTACTGCTCTACCACTTGAGCCATGGCGCCACTTCCGGTTTTTTCTTTTTTGCTTATGTGGTGCTGAGCAATTGAACCTAGGGCCTCGTACATGCAAGGCAAGCACTCTACCACTGAGCCACCTTCCCAGCCCACCAAATTTGTTATTTCTTCTTAGACAGTGTCTCAATGTAGATCAGGATAGCCTCTAATTCAAGATTCCCCTGCTTTAGCTACCTGATTCTGGGATTACAAGTTTAAGGCCATGCATCACACTTCATCTGACTCCCTGTAACAATTCTTGTTATGTAAAAACAAAACAAAACCCCCTAAATTTAAAACTCAACAGGCAAGCAAGCTAAATAGAAAAGGCCATATATTTACATGTGACATGCTTATTTATGCAGAAAACTCATGTACAACTAGAATCAGAATTGTGTATTAAGCAAGGGTGCTAGATACAAAAACTAATTTAATAAAATACTTATTGCATTTCCTTGAAAATATATCAAGCCAGGAGCTGGTGGTTCATGCATATAATCCTAGCTACTTAGGAAGCTTGAGATCTGAGGATCAAAGTTTGAAGTTAGCCTGGGCAGGAATGTCCTCTTATATCTTATTAAACACCAAAAAAAGCAGAAGCAGAGCTGTGGCCCAAGTGGTACAGTGCGATCCTTGAATACAAAAGCTCAGGGACAGTGCTTGGACTCTGAGTTCAAGCCCCAAAAATGGTAAAAAAAAAAAACCAAAAAACACACAACAGAACAAATTTTTAAAAAATGTATCAACTGAGCATAATCTCAGTTGAGCATAATCAACTGAGCATAATCTCAGAAGGCTGAGACAGGAAGAACTTGAGTTGGAGGCTACCTTAGGCTATCTAGGGGAAAAAAAAACAACTAGAGCAAAAATAATTTATGATTTAAGCTACATCAGTCAAACTGAAAGAAAGTAAAATACTGGTTACCAAGGGACAAGGAAAGGTGGAAATTGGTTAATTGTGTAGGGTTTCAGTTTGTGATGATACCCATTGTAGATAGTTAGTAATGGTTAATAACAATGTAAGTGTACTTAATGCCATGGATTTGTAAATGCAAGATGTAAAAACAATGAATTTTACACCAGAAAAAAAATAAGCCAGTTTCATCAGGTGCTGGTGGCTCACACTTGTAATACTAAGTTCTCAGGAAGCTGAGATGAGAGGATTATGGTTCTAAACTATTCCAGACAGGAAAATCCATCATGAGACTATCTCTAATTAACTACCAAAAAGATAGAAGTGGAGGGGCTGGGAAGGTGGCTCAGTGGTAGAGCGCTTGCCTTGCATGCATGAGGCCCAGGATTCAATTCCTCAGCACCACATAAGCAAAAAGAAAAAAGCCGGAAGTGGCGCTGTGGCTCAAGTGGTAGAGCGCTAGCCTTGAGCTGAAGGACAGTGCACAGGCCCAGAGTTCAGGCCCCACGACTGGACCTTCCCACCCCCCCCCAAAAAAAGATAGAAGTGGAGATGTGACTCAAGTAGTAGAGCACTAGCTTTCAGCAAAAAAGCTCAGGGACAGTGCCAAGGCCCTGAGTTCACGCTGCAGGACATACCAAAAACAAAACAAAAGCCAGTTGCAACAGCATTAAAAAAATGACTATGTGGGCTGGGAAGGTGGCTCAGTGGTAGAGCGCTTGCCTTGCATGCTCGAGGCCCTGGGTTCAATTCCTCAGCACCACATAAGCAAAAAGGAAAAAGCCAGAAGTGGTACTGTGGCTCAAGTGGTAGAGCGCTAGCCTTGAGCTGAAGAGCTGAGGCACAGCTCCCAGGCCGAGTTCAGGCCCCATGACTGGACCAAAAAATAAAAAAAATAAAAAAAATGACTATGAATAAAATGCCTATGAAATCCTTTATGAAGCAAATAAAAAGTATATTCAAAGAAGGCATTAAAGGACTTAAAATATAGAAATATTAGGTTCATAAACAGGACAGTTCATAATAAAACTAATTTCTCTCCAAATTCATTTGTGGATTTAACATAATTTTAATCAACCTCAACAAAGAACCTTTTTATGACATGGTAAGTTGAGCAAACTTTTAGGCAAGCTGCAAAAAGCCAAGATCAATCAAGAGACATCTAAAGAAAAGTAAGATGGAAGGATGGACTTAAGCATATCAAAAAAACTACAGAAATAAATACAGGAAAGGAGGGAGCAAAGTGTAAACTGTCATAGTCTGTACAAGAAAAATAGTATTGGATCTCTTCCCTATACTCTATATACAAAAATCAATTTCACATGGTTTAAAGAAAAATGCAAAAGGAAAATAAAAAACAATTGATAACAGAATACAGTTTAAGATGGAATTTTATATGCTCAGAACAGAAAATAAAAGCCGGGCATTGGGTGGCACATGCCTGAAATCATGGCTATTCAGGCGGCTGAAATCTGAGGATCGTGGTTTGAAGCCAGCCCAGGCAAGAAAGTCCGTGAAACTCTCATCTCCAATAACCTACCAGAAAACCGCTCAAGTGGTAGGGTGCTTGCCCAGGAGCAGAGTACAAGCCCCACAACTGACAAAACAAACAAACAAACAAACAAAAACCCAGGAAATAATTTTTCAAATCAATCTCTCTCTCAAGCATGCATATAGCATACAATCCAAACCACAGAGATAACTTAAAACACTCTAAAATTAAGACTTTCAGTTGAGTGATGTTATTCAGGAGGATCCTGGTTTGAAGGCAGCCTATGCAGACAAAATCTGGAGACTCATATTTCCAATTAACTGGCATATAGCCAGAACTGAAGGCATGGTATAAGTGGTAGAGCCAATGACCTTGAGCAAAAAAAGATAAGCTCTGAGTTCAAGCTCCAATACTGGCAAGTGTTTGCACATAGGACTTTTTATCTTTTAACACTTGAGTGACTAAAAAGACAAGACCCATAACTGGTGTTATGCATGACATACATAATAAATTTTATATTCAGAAAAAATTTTATATTCAGAACAGCTCAATATTTCTGATCTATCAATAGCAAAATGACCTATATACAGTAGAAAAATGGACAAACTGTCAATGAGCACTACAAAGAACAAACACAATTGGATGAAAAGATGCTCAGCTTACTTATCAAAGAGGTACAAATAAAAACATGAGCTATATTTTTATATCTGGCAAAAAGTTACATATCAAGTTCTAGTAAAGAAAAAAAGGGGGGGCTACTTCTCGATCATACTGGTGGAAATGTACATCCAAGAACTATGTTGAGCAACCTCAACGTGTCGAATTCCTATGATATTACAATTTCATTTTTAAGTATATTCCTTGGGTAGGTTTTTGTCCATGCATACATGTAATATGTTCCGGAAATACTTGAGCAAGAAGATGAATATTCCAAAGCAGTATTTCAAAATAGTTTGTGGCCATGCCAATACTTTTAAGCCTAAGATCAAAAATACTGAAAGGGGATAAATATCTACTTAACATAACTGAATACCATAATCTTGACAAGTGTGGTGTGAGCTCTGAGGCCAAAAAGGTAAATCTACCTCTGAACACTTAACTTCTGGTGTATGGCCTGACAGATTTTCCACTCAAAACTATATTTTTTTCTAGAACTTCTATCATGTACAGCAGAGTAACAAAATTTGCTCCTTTAATGTCAACTACAGGAAATTTAAAGTTCTTATTACAGAAAACAAGTTAGCTCCTTTTTTTAGGTTTAACAGTGTTGCTCCCTGGTACCAGGAGACTCAGGAAAACTTCAAACAGAAGAGTGGCATAAGCAAAACTGTCAATACCTGGTAAGGACAGATTGCTTCTGATGAAATATTAGTAAATTATGAAATGTTAGTAAATTAGTAAATTATGAAATATTAGTAAACTAAGATATTAAGAATCAAATTCCCAGGCTGGGAATGAGGATGAACCTGGGCTATATGGTTCTAGGTCAGCCTCTACTCTACACAATAAATTAAAACAAAACAAACAACTCAACCAGTAGCTTCAACAAATATCCACTAGAATATGCCATATTATAAGATGGTGGAGGCTTACTTGTGGTTCTTTTTTTTTTTTTTGGTAATTTGTGGGGCTTGAACTCTGGGCCTGGACACTGTCCCTCAGCTCTTCAGCTCATTGCTACCACTCTACCACTTGAGCCACAGCACCACTTCCGGTTTTCTGGTGGTTAATTGGAGGTAAGAGTCTCACAGATTTTCCTGCCCAGGCTGGCTATGAACTGCAATCCTCAGATCTCAGCCTTCTGAGTAGCTAGGATTACAGGCGTGAGCTACCAACACCCAGATACTTGTGATTCTTGTATGATTAAGTTCATCTAGCCAGATAAATAAAACTTTAACAAAGTGTTTAACACCAATTTTGACACTGGTAAAACTTGACGGAGTGTGCCTAACATCTCTACCTAAAAATTTAACTCTGAACACATTATATACTCAACATTTACCATCTATTTAGTAGTTTTGAAAAATGGAATATGTAAAAGCTAGAACAAAAATCAGAAGGCAAGGAAGGATCCCCTCTTGTAGGAATAAAATTTTTTTAAGCCACTGAAATAGTATGTAAGACGTCCTTTTTTTTTTTTTTCTTTTATTCTTTTATTTTTGGGTCTGGTCATGGGGCCTGAACTCTGGGCCTGGGCACTGTCCCTCAGCTCTTCAGCTCAAGGCTAGCGCTCTACCACTTCAGCCACAGCGCCACTTCCAGCTTTTTTCTTTTTGCTTATGTGGCGTTGAGGAATCGAACCCAGAGCCTCATGCATGCAAGGCAAGTTCTCTACCACTGAGCCACCTTCCCAGCCCTCTTTTTTTTTTTAAGGAAAAAATGTGGTTTCTCAATTTTGTCTACAGCTTTCTGAAGGGGAAACTCCAAGCTAATAATATTATTATCTTTTCAAGAACCATGCACCTTAACAACAAATCTGGCTTTCTTAAAGTGTATGCAGGCTGGGTGCCGGTACCTCAGATCTGTAATCGTAGCTACTCAAGAGGCTGAGATATGAGAGTATTATTTTTTGAAGCCAGCTGGGGCAGAAAAGTGCATGAAACTCTTACCTCCAATTAACCATAAAAAGTGGAAGTGGAGCGATGGCTCAAGTTGTAGAGTGCTAGCCTTGAGCACAAAATCATAGGGACAGCCCTTAGTACCTGAGTTCAAGCCCCAGGACCAGAAAAAAAAAAAAAAAAAAAAAAACAGTTGCACTATGAACTTAATATTGAGAACTGAACAGAAAATGATATATACAGTCCTACTAAAAATAACTACAAGTAAAGATAACTCCCCCAAAGACACTCTTTGCATTTAGATGGTTGAATAACTGTGCAGTCCTTTAAAGAGGACTTCAGATGTACTATAACAACTTAGTAAATAGCAGAAGCAGTCAGATTTTTTGGTTTAAAGAAGATAGTCAAGGGGGCTGGGAAGGTGGCTCAGTGGTAGAGTGCCTGCCTTGCATGCATGAGGCTCTGGGTTTGATTCCTCAGCACCACATAAGCAGGAAAAGCTGGAAGTGGGCACTGTGGCTCAAAGTGGTAGAGCGCTAGCCTTGAGCTGAAGAGCTGAGGGACTGTGCCCAGACCCAGAGTTCAGGCCCCCACAACTGACAACAACAACAACAACAAAAAGAAGATAATCAAGCCAGGAACTGGTGGCTCAGGCCTGTAATCCTAGCTACTCAAGACACTGGATCTCAGGATTGAAGTTTGAAGCTAGCCCTGGCAGGAAATTTCTGCTCACAAGACTCATATCTCCAGTTAAGCACCAAAAGAAGTGGAGCTGTGGCTCAAGTGGTAGAGTGCTAGCCTTAACTAACTAACAAACAAAAAATGTTCAAGGACAGTACCAGGCCCTGAGTTGAAGCTCTAGAACTAGGGAGAACAAAAGCCAAACAATATTTCCAATTGCTGGCATAAAAAAATTTAAAACATGTTTTATGATACTTCATAGCTGGGAGCCTAAATCAGGAGTAGAAAGCTCCTCTCCCCTCTTCTATGTAAAATAATTATCTAGGAAAATAAAACAATCATGCCTTGCAACAATGAAAGGTGAGATGTTTGATTATTTTTTGTAGTTGTATTGGTGTTTGAACTTAGGGCTTAGTAAGCACTCATTTATCCTCCATTTTTCTTTTTTCTCCTACCCTGCTCCTCATCCTACTGCACAGGCCCATAGTTAGAATCATGTTTTTTGTACACACATACACACGCACATGCACACGCACACAGAAGTTCATGACTATGTTTGTCTCTTAGGTCTAGCTTCAACATACAGCTTGCTCCCAACCATTTCTGCTTTTTCTATTCATTAGACACTGGGGCCATCCTCAAACCTCTACACTCCTATTTTCCATCTATTCAGCAGCTGGATTACAGACATGTATAATCACCCCAGCCCAATGTAAGCCTCTTAAAAAAGTTAAATTAAAAGAGCACTCTAGTTATTTTTAGAATTAGTAAAACACATACATAATCTATACTATACATTTAAGAAACTCAACTAGAGAAAATGGGGAACAGGGACCTACAGAAGTATCCTGGACTTAGGAATAAATGATGTTAAATGAGGTAAGCCACGCTCAGAGACAAACAGCTCATGTTTTTTCTCAAATGCAGAATCTAGATCTAAAATATATGATAAATTATGAAAGACTAGGCATTCACACACAGTGAGACCAAAGGGTACTCCTAGGGGAGAAACAACACAAAGATGCAATGCCTATGTGCCTTTGATCATATAAAACAGTATTTATTGAAATGAACTCCAGGAAATTGAAGCAAGAGGGATTTTTTTTTCTTTTTTTTTGTCTTGTTGGTTTTTCTGTCTTTGAGGAGGCACAAAAATGGAGGGACATAGGATGAACAAATGAAGCAGTTGCACTTGGTAGAAACTATGTTGAAAATGAATTATATAACTTGTGGGTGGGATGGGAGGGGAAAAGTGGGAGAGAACAAAGGAAGGGGTAACACTGTCTAAAAAAGAAATGTACTCATTATCTGACTTATGAAACAGTAACCCCCTCTGTATATCACTTTTTTTTTTTTTTTGCCTGTTGTGGGGCCTGAACTCTGGGCCGGCACGGTCCCTCAGCTCTTCACCTCAAGGCTAGTGCTCTACCACTTGAGTCATACATAGCTCCACTTCCGGCCTTTTCTGCTTATGTAGTGCTGAGGAATCGAACCCAAAGCCTCATGCGTGCAAGGCAAGCACTCTACCACTGAGCAACCTTCCCAGCCCCTGTATATCACCTTTATAAAAAAAGAAAAAGACTGTAGCCAGGTCACTGGCAAGTGATTTACATTGTAATTATAACTACTCAGGAGACAGAGATCTGAGCATCTTGTCAGCCCAAACAGAAAAGTCTATGATACTCTCATCTCCAATTAACCACTTAAAAAAAAAAAGGCTCATGTGCAAGAGCATTACCTTGAGTTAAAAAGACAGCAACCCTTTGGGGCTGGGAAGGAGGCTCAGTGGTAGAGTGCTTGCCTTGCATGTATGAGGCCCTGGGTTCGATTCCTCTACACCACATAAGCAGAAAAAGCTGGAAGTGGCACTGTGGCTCAAGTGGTAGGGCGCTAGCCTTGAGTTGAATTGCTGAGGGACAGCTCCCAGGCCGAGTTCAGGCCCCATGACTGACAAAAAACAAAAGACAGCAACCCAGGCTGTGCAAGCCCCAATACCAACACACACACACACACACACACACACACACACACACACACCCCTATAAATGTGCACAACTAACTGGTTTCATACCTATAATTCTAGCTACTTGGAAGGACTACATTTTAAGACCAACCTGAGCAATAAAGTTCCTGAGATCCTTTCTCAATTGGAGAGCTGGATGGAGCAGCATGTACCAATCATCCTACCTAGATTGGAAGACTGACATAGGTGGATCTTACACAGGCACATGCTCAAACAGAAATTAAGGCTTTTATCTCAAACCAAACCAAGCCAAACCAAACAAGCAGCAATATCAACAGTAAGAGCATCTTTCAAGCAAAGCTGAAGACTGAGTTCAAAACTACAGTACTGACCCCAGCCCACAAGCAAGCAAACAAACCAACCTGTAGCTAAAGGAGTTCAGAAGCAGATAAATGGCTAGTACTCTTCCATTTGAGCCACAGTGTCACTTCTGGCTTTTTCTATGTGGTACTGAGGAATCGAACCCAAGGCTTCATGCATGCTAGCCAAGCACTCTATCACTAAGTCACATTCCCAGCCCCCATGTTCTTTCTTTTTTACGACAGGGTTTTGAAATAGTTATGTAACCTTGAGTTTTGAAGTCCTCCTGCCTCAGCCTTCTGAGTCCTGGGATTATCACCATGCCCATTTCCACACAGGATTGATTTTTTTGTGCCACAACTAGGGCCTGAACTCAGGGCCAGGGTGCTCTCCCTTAGCCCAAATCAACTTCAGAGTCCATGATACTAAGCCACAGATTTCTGCCTCCCCCCTCCTGGGGGATGGGGGTGGAGGCGGGGGCTCAGAAGGTACTGAAATGCTCATGCCTCCTAGTTACCTTACCAACTATGGGTTCTCCACCAAGCTCACGGTCACTCTGCAAGAACCATTAAGGCTGCTTTAGACTGCATCCCAAATTCTTCCACTCTGAATCAGTCTATCTTTTCTTTCTTTTGTACTAGTACTGAGGATCTTGAACTCAGGACCTGGTGCTATTCCTTAGCTTTTTCTTTCAAGGATGACACACCTCTCCCACTTCTAGCTTTTTGGTGGTTAACTAAAGATAAATTCCACAAGCCAGGCACCGGTGGCTTACACCTGTAATCCTAGCTACTCAGGAGCCTGAGATCTGAGGATCACAATTCAAAGCCAGCCCAGGCAGGAAAGTTATCTCCAATAAACCACCAGAAAACTGGAAGTGGTGCTGTGGCTCAAGTGGTAGAGTGCTTGCCTTGAGCTGTAGAGCTGAGACAGTGCCCAGGCCAGTTCAAGCCTCACAACCAACCAAAAAAAAAAAAAAAAAAAGATTAGTTATACAGACTTTTCCTGCCTGCACTGGCAGCCAGCTGCGATCCTCAGATCTCACTAGTAGTTAGGATTACTAGTGTGAGCCAGAAGCACCAGGGTGGAATTTTGCCCCCCCCCCAGTAGAATTCTGTAAGCCTTGTGATATATGACAATAAAGAGTGGGGCTGGGAAGGTGGCTCAGTGGTAGAGTGCTTGCCTTGTATGCATGAGGCCCTGGGTTCGATTCCTCAGCACCACATAAGCAAAAAGAAAAAAGCCGCAAGTGGCACTGTGGCTCAAGTAGAGAGCTAGCCTTGGGGTGAAGAGCTGAGGGACAGCGCCCAGGCCCAGAGTTCAGGCCCCACGACCGGACCAAAAAAAAAAAAAAAAGAGTACCCATGCATCCTTTCCTAATTTATTTAGTATTATATATGTTGAGATACAAAAGTGAGCAAAAACATTTGCTAGAGGAAGGTGGAGGTATAGTTGTAAAGTTTGTACTTAGCATGTATGAGACCCTGGACTTGAGAACAGTGTATAAAAGTCTCTGCTACACAGTGGTATTACCTGTGGTGGTGAGCCCAATTACGTACACTTATTATATTCATCAAAAAAAGGTGGAAGGTATAAGAATATACATGATCAAACCCAGTGTCAATCTGTCCAACAAAATGGAGGAAAAGAAGGATTTTATACTATATTTAAGAAGTTTCTTAAGAACTTTGTCAAAGTTCATAGAGGGAGTCCATTTAGAAATAACTGACTGCTTGGCTTTAAACCACTCATAGACATTATTATTTGTTCATAAAAAGGCACTCCATACTGGGCACTGGTGGCTCATGCCTGTAATACTATCTACTCAGGAGGCTGAGATCTGAGGATCACAGTTCAAAGCCAGCCCAGGCAGGAAAGGCTGTGGGACTCTTACCTCCAATAAACCACCAGAAAACTGGAAGTGGTGCTGTGGCTCAAGTGGTAGAGTGCTACCCTAGAGCTGAAGAACTCAGGCATAGTGCTCAGACCCAGAGTTCAAGCCTAATGACTAATAGCCCCCACTACCCCCCCCCAAAAAAAGGGCACTCCTGGTCTGCAAACAGAAATCTATCATTTGACAACGGCCTTCATTATCAGTAAGCTTAGGAATAGTCTTTCAGAGTCTCCTACCTGGTAATGGTCAAGTTTTTATATTACTCAATTAACTATTATACCCAGCGATGATCAGATTCTAACTCATAAAGCAAAGGAAGAAATCAGGCATGGTGATATATGCAGTTGGAATCCCTATTAAACATTTGGTAGGCTGAGGCTGGAGGCTTGGGAGGGTAAGGCCAGCCTTTGCAATACAGTCAAACATTGTTTCACTGAAGTTCACAAAGAACCAACAAATCAAAGAGAAAAAGAAAAACAGGAAGGAAGAAGTATTAAAGGAGGGCCTGGGACAGGGTAAGGACTTAGCAAATACTTCCTGAATGAATAAAATGAAAAGAGCTGATTTCCTAGAGTAATCATGTAAAAGAACATAAACAGAGAAGAGAAAAAGGGATAAATATGTATCCAGAATAATTTTTTCTGGTCCTGGAGCTTGAACACAAGGCAGGAGTACTACCTCTGACTTTCATTTGCTGAAGGCTGGTTCTACCACTATAGCACTACTTCCAGCTTTTTCTGAGTAGTTTATTGGAGATAAGAAGCTCACAGACTTTCCTGCCTGGGCTAGTCTGAACTGTGATCCTCAGATCTCAGCCTCCTGAGTAGCTAGAATTACAGGTATGAGCCATGAGTGCCTGGCATTTTCATATACATATACAAGCCATTCAGTTGTTTTAAACAATGCACAGAGAGAAACAAACTACTGTGTTCTGAAGATGCCCCTCTCCCTTATCTGTTGGGTCAAAGCAGAGAGAGCTTGGTTTAGGCTCTAAGCCACACCAAAAGACAAGAGCCCTTTAGAAAAGATGACAATTTTTATTGTAATTGATGATTACGTGAGCATTTTGCAGAGACTTCTAAAGAAGAGTACTACTGAAAAATATATTAAATTTCAAATGTTTAGAGGGAGCCTGCAAAAATCATTTAGAATATCTTTAGTGAGCAATGATACTTCAATTAGTGTTTACTGGCTTTGATGCCCTAGATAAGATTTGGTTACTGAACTTTTGTTTTTCAATGGATGAATAATCTAAGACACACAGGGACTAAACACTTGCTCCAAAGGATAGGACAATTAGTAGTGATTAAGATGAGTGGAATTGAAGCACTGAAGCAGGTGCTTATAAACACTGCTTTCTTATCAAAGGATGAAAACCAATTACATACAGCTATCCACACCTAACTCAGTTCTTAGACTATTTTGTCAGTGCTTAGACTATTTCTATTTCTCAACTCTGAAACTCCATGTTATTTTACTGGTAGGTGTTTTAAACCTTGCAATCTCCTTTATCTAAAACATTATAAAAAAAAACCTAGAAATAAGTCTGGTGTCATAATCCATAGCACTGTAGAGTAACAATCAATTTGATTCTCAAACAAATACTTTACTTTTTAGCTTTTGCCTTTTCAAACATGTAAGATACAGACGATATGATACCATGCATATAAACTATAAAACAATAATAAATGTTATGAACACATACATATGTGGAAAATGTAGTGAAATGTGAATAGGAAATACACAATACTAGCAGAAAAATACTGGTGGAAAATGGGGGAAAATAAGGGAAGGGGTGACACTGGTCAAGAAGCATTCTATTCATAACGACTTATGGAATTGTAATCTCTTTGTACAACTACAACATCATCATCATCATCATCATCATCATCATCAATTATGCCAGCTGGGAAATAAAAAGAGACAAAAGAAAATTAAATGAAATCAAGAAGTGGTACAAAGTACCACTAGCACTAACCAAGTGCTCAAGTGGTAGAGCCCTGCATTCCATATCCAGCACAGCATAACAAAACTAAACAAACAAACAAAAAAAGCACAATGAATCTATTTGAAACTAAAACCAGTTTCTTTCTATATGTTAAAATGCTTGAGGCTGGGAATGTGACTTAGTGGTGGAGTGCTTGCCTAGCATGCATGAAGCCCTAGGATCAATTCCTCAGTACCACCATAAACAGAAAAAGCTGGAAGTGGGACTGTGGCTCCAGTGGTAGAGTGCTACTAAGAGCAAAAGAAGCTCAGGGAGAGTGCCCAGGCCCCTAGTTCAAGCCCAGGATTGGTGGGGCGCAGGGAGGGAGAACTTAAAATGTTTTATGAAAAGTGCCACAAATTTGCCATCTCATTTCATCATAAAGGAGGGTGTAAAATGAGTGGTTTTGCAGTGCTGGGGATCACATTAAAGACCTAGTACATGCTAGGAAGTAAGATAGTTTTGAGTAACAGGATGATTAGTTTTTGTTGTTGTCAGTTATGGGGCTTGAACTCTGGGCCTGAGCTCTGTAGCTCAAGGCTAGAGCTCTACCACTTGAGCCACAGTACCACTTCCAGTTTTCTGGTGGTTTATTAGAGTTTCAAGGCCTTTCCTGCCCTGGCTGGCTTTGAAACTCGATCCTCAGATCTCAGCCTTCTGAGTAGCTAGGATTACAGGTGTGAGCCACTGGTGCCCAGCTAGTTTTACACTGAGGTATAAAAAGGTAAAATATTTAATCTAGAAATGTATGAATTAAACATACCCTCCTCTTCCTTGTCCCCAGAATTGAATTGTTTTATGCTGGTTAATTTCTGTATGAACTGATTTTTCAGCTTAGTGCTTCTTAGCTCCTCTCCCATGGTATACGATGAAGACATACTAAACACCATACAAGTGATGTTAAGACTGTATGACTGGCTCTAATATGGCTTAGAGGCTTCTTGGAAAGCTTTCCATTGTATTTGCCAATAATGAACATAGAACAGATGACTTCTGGCCCAGAGAAACAGGCCACATGTATTTGGGAGAGAATGTCACTTCAAACAGCTAAATCTTCCTCCTACCTGAATTGGAACTTCTTGACTTATTAGTTAAATATTTTCAAACTGATTTTCTACAACCTTTTCTTCTGGGAGTAGGAGAAGGAGAAGGCAGGCAGCAGTGGCTCACACTTACAATCCTAATCAGGAGGATGATGTGTGAGGATAGAGATTTGAAGTCAGCCTGAGCAAGTAAATCTGAAAGACTATATGGGAGGTATATATGATAGGATTGTAGTCCAAAGCTGGCCCATGGGCAAAATGCCCAAGACTTTACCTTAAAAACAAAACAAAAAAGCCAAAAAGAGATGATGAGCATGGCTCAAGTAGTAGAACACTTGCCTAACAAGTATGAGGCATGGGGTTCAGACCCCAGTATTGAATCAAAGAGGGAGAGGGGGATAACAACAACATACATAATAATCTACATTATAGAACTATAATAAGTATATCAATATTCATTTCTCTTCCTAAGGACATTTGAAGTAAATAATGTACTTATTAGTACTGTTATTAAAATAATGTAAATACTGTACTGTATTAGTACTGTTTCTCAGCTCTAAGACCATCCTTCTATAGTCTGCTGGATTGCCTTTATCCCCCTTGAGCATTTCCTAGGGCCATTTAAGAAGAAGATATATAAGAAGAATATAAGAAGATATTCTCAGTTGTAACCCCTGGGAATAAAAGGGACAATCGTCACCAATTTTGTAGCAACAGAGCTGCTAAAGCATCCTCTTGGCTCATTCAATATGTCAATAATGTCACGGTTAAGAAATCATGGTTTAGCCAGGTACTGGTGGCTCATGCTTATAATCCTATTCAGGAGGGTGAGATCATGGTTCAAAGCCATTAAAGACAAGTCCATGAAACTCTTATCTCCAATTAATGAGCCAAAAGCCAGAAGGGGAGGTATGGAGGTGTGGCTCAAGTGGCAGAGCACCAACCTTAAGCAAAAAGCTAAGGGAAAGTGTCCTGGCCCTGAGTTCAAGTCTTAGTGTACATGTGTACACACACACACACACACAGGCTAATATCTAGAAACAGTAACACACACACACACACACACACACACACACACACACACACACACACAGGCTAATATCTAGAAACAGTAATAGCCTAGTAGCTATGGACACATCAGGCAAGTATCAACTCCTGTGTTTAAATGACACCTTACTAGGAGAAATGGATGATCAAAGAGGTTGTGACAGAGCAAGTACTTGAGCTTGTATGTTTGTTTGTTTGTTTGTATGTATATATGTATGTATGATACAGAGGTGATCCAGAAAGAAGGATGGGTACATGCCAAAAGGACATGAAAGAAATACTTAAGTTTCCATTGTTAAATGGGAATGATCTAAACACCACAATGTATAAGAGAAGCAAGAGATTTTTTAGCCCATTGAATAAGAATTCACGAGTACAGCATACTAATAACAATGAAAAGGAAATCAGGGAGAATGAAACATTAAAAAAAAACCAAAACATTCCTTGTAGTAGATATAACTTAAGATTACAAGTCCTGGGTGAGAATGTGACTTGGTGGTAGAGTGCTTGCCTAGCATGCATGAAGCCCTGGGTTTGAACAGAAAAGGCCAGAAGTGGTACTGTGGTATAAGTGGTAGATTGATAGCCTTGAGCAAAAAGAAACTCAGGAACAGTGCCCAGGCCCTGAATTCAAGCCCAGAACTGACAAAAATAAATAAATAAATAAAAGTAAATAATAACAGCAAATATTTGGAAGTTGGAAAGTAGAATTAAATAACTAAACTAGGAAAATGGGAAAAGCATAATCTTAGTTATGGCAAAGGAAAACAGATAAGAAACAATTTATAGCTATCAGATATCACTGGAACTATGGTAAACTGCTCAATGACAAATGATAGGTAAAAGCTTTTTGAGAGAATTAGATAAGTAAATTAGAAATCATACTCCACTTTAGAAGTATATTTATGCTAAGCACCATGGCTCATATTTGTAATCCTAGCTACTTAGGAGGCTGAGGGTTGCAGTTCAAAGCCAGTCCAGGCAGGAAAGTCCATGAGACTCCTTTTTTTTTGTTAGTCCTAGGACTTGAACTCTGGGAGCACTGTCTGTGGGCTTCTTGAGACCCAGCACCACTTTGGTTTTTTCTAAGTAGTTTATTGGAGATAAGAGTCTCATGGACTTTCCTATCTGGACTGGCTTCCGGTTATCCTCAGACCTTAGCCTCCTGAGTAGCTAGGACTATTGGTGTGAGCCACCCCTACCCAATTCATGAGATTCTTATCTCCAATTAATCACTAAAAAGCTAGCAGTAGAGCTATGGCTCAAGTAGTAGAGCCTGAGCCATGAGCAAAATAAAGCTCAGTGCCCAGGCTCTGATTTCAAGCCCCAGGACTGGCCCACACTAAAGAGGGAAAAAGAAAAGAAAAAAAAAGAAGGAAATTCACTAAGGATCATAAAAAGTTGGTTTCTGACTGAAGTGCATATTGCAATAAAAATAGTGGGATCAGGTAACAGGAAAGGTTTACAGGGAGGAAAGGGAAGGAGAGTGAGAGGAAGAAAGGGAAGGGACGAGAAGGGAAAAGGAAGGAGCAGACAAAGGAAATAAAACATGAGAGAGGAAAAACTGGAATACCAATCTAGGAACTTCAATATTCTAAAAGTGAGAAATAATCAACAGAATAATTCAAGAAATGTTTCCAGAAGAGAGAATCTGAATTGTCAGGCTGAAATTGCACACAAATACAAGGGACATTAAGGCATCTATACTAATCACACTCCAGAAAACCAACACAAAAAGAGGATAGCCTACTAGCTTTCAGGAAGAGAGGTAGGGGAAAAGAACAAAGCTCTTCCTCCCCACCACCCATCAAGAACCTTGGCCAGGCTGGGAACAGTGGCATACATATATATCTATAATCCCAGCATGGAGGAAGCTGAGGAAAAAGAATCCTAAATTCAAGGCCATAGAGCTGCATAGGGAGACACCACCACCCCTCCCTCCAAAAAAAGTCTGTTTTCAATAGGATCATGAACTGTAGAAGGTTATACACTAATGCCATCAATGTTAAAAAAAATCCAAATTAAAGTTCTATACCAAAGAGTTATTTATTATAGTAGATGTAGTTTAATTACATATATAAATATAGAACTGAAATTGTTTTAAGAACAGGGAATGAGACTGGAGAGTGATAGAGGGATTGCGATTGCACAGCATATAGTGGATATGTGTGGAAACATTCCAAAGAGACCAGCTTTATACTAAAATGTGCTAATTTAAAAACAAGAAAGTTAGTATTCAAGTATGAGGGCAGTAAAATATTTTCAGATGTATAATTTGAAGAAAAATCACTTTCTTCAGAAACTTCAGAACCATGTGTACAGTTTGAATATAAGATGTTCCCCACAGGTTCAGATTTTCAAATGCTCTAACTGATGGCACTATTTGTGGAGGCTCTAGAAAGGTTAAGAGATGGGACCTAAATGGAAGAGGTTACTGGGGGCATGCTTTTGAAAGTTATACTGGGTCCCCCAGTCTGCTTCTGTTTTCTATCTATTTAGGAAGATTCACTGCCACACGCTATTGCCACTATAGTACATGGCCACCAAGAACATGGGAGCAAAACCACAGACTAAATCTTCTGAAATTAGCTAAATAATCTTTCCTCCTTTAAGTTGTTTTTAAGTGTTTGGTCACAACAATGAGAAAGTAATACACTATCCTTTTATTTTTGTTGTTGTTTTTTCAGGTTGGTCACAGGGTTTGAACTCAGAGCCTGGGTGCTGTCCCGGAGCCTCTTTGTGCTTGATACTGAGTACTCTACCACTTGAGCCACAGTGCCATTTCTGGTTTTTGAGTGGTTAATTGGAGATAAGAATCTCATAGAGATGTTCTGTTCTGGCGGGCTTCAAACCACCACCTTCAGATCTGAGCCTCCTGAGTAGCTAGCATTATAGCTATTGGTGCCTGGTGGCTCACTATTCCTTTTATAAAGAGATTTAAAAAATAATAATAATAAGGGGAGATGGATATTGAAACAGTAAATTTATTCTGAAGGAGAAACAATCAAAACCACTAGGAAGATGGTGAAAATGCCATCCCAGGCTTGAAGCTGATAAAGGCTGGAGATGTGACACTCAAAAGTCTGACCAAGATCCTGAATTTTACTAAGGAGTAAAATTTTAAAAAGACAAACAAACAAAACAAAAACAAAGCATGAATTCACAGCCTAGTTTTCACAAAGTGAACACACACTAAATAACCAATGTTCTGGACCAAGAACATTACCAGAACCCTAAAGGTCTACCCTACATTTCTTTCTACTGACTACTCCAAGTTAGCATCTTACATTTTTTTAGCCCGCTTTACATATATGTGAATTTATGCATTAAAAATACCTATCAATACTTGTAGTGTTTTCACAGTCATATGCACAGAACAGTATAGAAGTTGAGGTGTGTTCCCAGATGAGATCCCCAGCTCAGTCTGAATAAAGTAATACTTGTCTTCTTGTTTCAGCTTTCATAATACACACTTTTCATATTACACATGTATTTTTCATGGTCTAGTTAGTGTTATGTTTTTCACTATTTCTGTTATTTTACTAGTCTTTTCTCTAATGAGGCCCGTAAGAGTAATGCTGAAGGGCTGGGAAGGTGGCTCAGTGGTAGAGTGCTTGCCTTGCATGCATGAGGTCCTGGGTTCGATTCCTCAGCACCACATAAACAAAAAAAAAGCCGGAAGTGGTGCTGTGGCTCAAGTGGTAGAGCACTAGCCTTGAGCTGAAGAGCTGAGGGACAGCATGCAGGCCCAAAAAAAAGAGTAATGCTGAAGTAGTGTCCAGTGTTCCTAATATCTCCAAGACAAGCTTAGTTTGGGCATGAGTTATAGTGTTATTGGTCAAGAGTTAAATGTTAATAATCTGACAATGTATTGAAGAATCTTTTAACAAAACCATACATAAAATGATATAATATACTGAGTCAAACCACATAATATTGTACATTTTCTTTTTTCTTTTTTTTTTTTTTGTTGGTTGTGGGGCTTGAATTCTGGACCTGAATGCTGTCCCTCAGCTCTTTAGCTCAAGGCTAGTGCTCTACCACTTGAGCCACAGCGCCACCTCTGGTTTCCTGGCATTTTTTGGGAGATAAGAGTATCATGTACTTAACTGCCCAGATTGACTTTGAACCGTGATCCTCAGATCTCAGCCTCCTGTGTAGCTAGGATTACAGGCGTGAGCCACTGGCACCTGGCTACATTTTCTTTTTAATCTGAAAACAGAAAGGAGTTCAGGGAGCAGCTTAGATCCAGCTTCTTATCCCCACTTGGCTAGTCTTGGTTATATGCTGACTCTGTCCTCCAAGACAGAGTATTGGCTAAGGATTCTGTTCACCCTAAGGAAATGTCCTGCTCTGACCTGAGAGCTGGGGGTGGGCCATGGTGAGGAGCCATCTCTGAATAGCTCCTTGTGGAAATCCACCCTGGCCCAAGGACAGTCCAGCCAGATATCCCTCCTTCTCTAGTGGGCTCCCTAAGCTTCCAAGGTTCCCTTGTGAACTTGCCTAATCACTTTTCCAAAGAGACTCTTGGGAATTCCCTAGGGATGTGAAAGGTAGATCTCTCAGTTTCCTTCTCCCGAAAGTTTTAGCTAATGTTACAATTGCCCTTTTTTCCTACAGTGGAGCTCAGTTTCCCAACTGAGTAACACTTAGCTTAACTGGGAAGACATGTATTGGGTGTAAACTATAGGAGATTCAAAAGGATGAGTAAGCTGGGCGCTGGTGGCTCACACCTGTAATCCTAGCTACTTAGGAGGCTGAGATCTGAGGATTGTGGTTCAAAGCCAGCTGGGACACGAAAGTCCGTTAGACTCTTATCTCCAATAAACCACTCAGAAAACTGTAAGTGGCACTGTGGATCAAGTAGTAGAGCACTCGCCTTGACCTGAAGAGCTGTGGGACAATGCCCAAGCCCAGAGTTCAAGCCCCATGACCGACAAAAAAAAAAAAGAAAAAAGAAAAAAAAAGATGAGCAAGACAAAGTCCTATTTGTGATTATAAAATAAAAGGGAAAGAGAACAGCTTACACTTAACAAAAGGAAAGAAATGCAAACATCACCTGGTATGGAATAATTGTATTGTCAAAGCTCATAGAGTTCACAAACTTTATAGACCATGATAATGATAATTTGCCTTGTGAAGGTTAAAATGTGTTTGTGACTTTTAAGTATCACTATTCCACAATGTGAAATTTAAGTAATCACCTAATCTCAATTAAAAAAAAAAAAAAGGAAAGTGAGAGAAGGGATGGGGTTAGGAGCAATGGGTGTGTGGCAATGCTGTCAGACACCTTGTATTCATATACTGTTTTGTAGAATGGGAACTTCTTTGTATAACTACTTAAAAAAAAGAGAGGGCTGGGAAGTTGGCTCAGTGGTAGCGCGCTTGCCTTGCATGCCTGAGGCCCTGGGTTCAATTCCTCAGCACCACATAAGCAAAAATAAAAAAGCCGGAAGTGGCACTGTGGCTCAAGTGGTAGAGTGAGCTGAAGAGCTGAGGGACAGTGCCCAGGCCCAGAGTTCAGGCCCCACAACCGGACCCCCCCCAAAAAAAAAAAGAGAAAAAAGGGTGCCTCTGCCTTCTCCTTTCCAGGTCATACCATCTCTTCTCACTGATAGACCTTCACCTTGGTTCAAGCCACCTTCATCTTTTGCCCAAGGCAATTTCTCAACTTACCTTATTCTAATTGTGGGGCTTTATACTTGAAGTCTCTGCTCTGATGTCACTTCCTCTGAAAGGCCTTCCTGATCTTCCTTTCTAAAATACCCACACAGACCACTCAACATCTGCCAGTTATTTAATTCTTATTCTCTTACTGTAGCTTCATTTTCTGTACAGTATTTGTTGCTACCCAAGCTGTTTCATCTCCCCACTCCACCAAGAAGTTCTATAATGAGAACTGTATGTTATCTTTCATTATTCTAGTCTAGCTTTAGTAACAGTAGTTACAGTATCTGTTAGGTGAATGAATTTTGTTTCTATTAGATGCCAAATCCTAGGCTATAGAGATACTTCCAATTCTTGTCGTCTCACTCTTTCTCTGCACAGTCAAATCTGTGGAAGTTTCCTTAATTCCTCAGGTTCATTTGGGGCCCAACTCAATACAATCTGGGCTCTACCTTCTCCTTTGAAACTGTTCAGTAACTACCATAATCTTTCCTACTCCAAGGGCTAAGGAGTATTTCTCATTTGCTATCTTCTTGATCTTTCTCAAGCATATCATCTTTCTGGAAAGTCATCTTCCTAAGTTTCAATACCAACTTCTCTTCTCTAAGCTGTTAGTCTCCTGGTTTCTTCAATGTTAAGCATGACCAATTTCCTTCCCAATCCACATGTTCTCATCATCTCTGAGAAATCAACTAGCCCAAATCACAAGCTCCCATGTTTAACTCCTCCTGACATCTTAATATGTACCTCAATTCCAATGAGCTACATACTGAAGTCACTTCTTTTTCCTGTTACCCACTTATGTTCAAAGCATGCTTCTGTCCTATACACCGATGAATAGCACAAGCCAGAAATCAGTTTTCTGAAACTCTCCCTTCTTCCACAAACCTGATCCCTGACAAATTAATAAATACCTCCCTTAAAGCTAGCTATAGCAATTATCTTTGTGTGTGTGCCAGTTCTAAGACTTCAACTCAGTGCCTAGCTGCTGTTCTTGACCTTTTTCGTTCCCTCAAGGTCAGCACCGTACCAACTGAGCCACAGCTCCCCTTCTGGCTTTTGGACAGTTTATTGGAGAGTAAGGGTCTCATGGAGTTTCCTGCCTGGTCTGGCTTTGAACCAGGATCCTCAGATTGCAGCCTAATGAGTAGTTAGGATTACAGATGTGAGACACTCACCAGCTACCAATTGTCTTATTTTGTAACTAACCTGTCCCCCTCCTGTCTTCTTCCCTGCAAATCCACGCTTCAGAGCATTTTCCTTGTAAAAGATAAAAATCAGATCATTTCACTCTCTGGCTCAAAATTCCTTAAAAACTCATTCCCTACTGATTACCCTGTTTTCTTGACAAAGTCCATCTTCTGCCATCAGCTGCCTTTTCTCTCCAGGAATACTGCACTTACTTCTATATCAGAGGCTTAGTAATTCAACAGCTATCTTATTTTGGGGGTGGGGTGGGGGAGAGTTACATTAATTTACCAAACTGAGGAGGCTTCCCTATGTGTTCTCTCCATCATACCTTGTAAGTTTATTATAATTCTTAGCACATTGTACTATCCATCTCATCTTAGAAGGCAGAAACTCTCCAATGCCACCATTTCTCCACAAAGTATTTAATATATGCTTAGTAAATTAATGAAAGCAAGGATCAGCAAATCATAACCTGTGAGTCTAATCAGACATGCCATTTGTTTTTCTGCAGTCTATAGCTAAGAATATTTTTTTATATTTTTAAATGACTAGGAAAGTTATTTTAAAGGGGGAAGTAGTACTGGAATTTAAGATTTCATGTTTGCTATGCAGGTGCTTTGCTACTGAGTCAATCTCTAGCTCTTTTGTACCGGGGTTATTTTTGAGATAGGGTCTCACTTCCTGCCAGAGTTATGTGTCTGGACCATGATTTGCCTGTTTTAGACTTCTTGTCATAGCTGGATGGCAAATGTGGATGATCATGCTTAGCTATCAGTTGACAAAGGGTCTTACACACTTTTCTGTCTAGATTGACCTTCAATCACATTTCTAAGCCAGCTGGGCAGAAAAGTTCCTGAGACTCTTATCTCCAGTAAACTACTCAGAAAACACTGGAAGTAGTGCCATGGTTCAAAGTAGTAAAGTGCTAGCCGTGAGCCTGAGAAGCCGAGGGACAGTACCAAAGCCCTGAAGCCCCAAGACCATAAAAACAAACAAACAAAAACAAACAACCAAACCTAAGATCTGAATAAATAAGTAAAATATATGGAGTGTCACTCAGTGATAGAGCATTTACCTAATATTCCCAAGGTAGCCATAACATTAGTATTTAGTGGCACTTGAAAACCGTATGAAATTTAAACTTCAGTGTTTATAAAGATTTACAAGCTCACAGCCATACCTCTCCTTGTTTATACACAGTTTTATGGCTGCTTTTACACAACAACAGAGTAGAATACTTGCGACCAAACCCTATGAACCATAAAGCCATGTTTGCTAACTGGCCCTATACATAAAAATGTTTGCTGACTTTTGAGTTAAATATACATTAACCTGGGCTTTGGTTTCTGATAGAACTTGGTTCAAAATTCTGGTTTTAATAGGGAGAGAGGATGTAAAAGAGTAATAATAATAATAAAAAAAAAGCAGCTTGGTACTGGTAGAAAAACATGCCTGAACATCAATGGAATAGATGGGAAGATCCAGACACTGTCTACGTAAAGCCATCTGATATTTGACAAGGAATCCAACGTGTATGTTGGAAAAAGGCCTCTTCAATAAATAGTGTTGGGAAAACTGGACATTCATATGTAGAAGACAGAAATTGGCCTGTCTGTCAGGATCAAAAAACAGATCAAAGATCTCAATGTCAGGCCTAAAAACACTACAGGAAGGAATAAAAGAAACATTAGGATACATTGGCATGGGCAAGAACTTTCTAGACTCAGTAACCGGAGAGAGAATCAATAAATGGGATTATATCAAACTTAAAAATCTCTCCACAACTAAGGACATATTTACAACCTAAAAAGGCAGCCTACAGAATGGGAGAAAATCTTCACCAACTATACATCCAACAAAGGCCTAATATCCAGAGCAACAAGTTCAAGAGTAGTTCAAGAAATGACCCCCCCAATCAATAACTCAATTAATAAATGGGCTGAGGAGCTAAATAGACTTCTCAAAAGAAGCAGAAAGATTGGCCAATAGACCCATAAGGAAATGCTCAACGTCCCTGTCTATAAAGGAAATGTAAATCAAAACAGTGAGATCCTATCTTACTCTAGTACAATTAGCTAGCTTCAAAAATACCAATAACAAATGCTAGTAGGGGTGAGGGGAAGGGAGGAGGAGAGTGAACTATTACACCCTTGCTGAGAATGTAAACTAGTACAACCCCTCTGGAAGGTGGTTTGGAGATTTCTCAAAAAATTAAACAGAGAACTACTCTATGATCCAGAAATACAACTCTTGGGCATCTACTCAGAATATTACAAGTCAGGATATGGAAAAGGCACATGCATGTCCATATTCACTGATGCACTATTCACAACAGCCAAGATATGGAAACAACCCAGAAACCCTACAACAGATGAGATCGAAAAAATGTAACTGGGCCCTGGTGGCTCACACCTATAATCCTAGCTACTCAATAGGCTGAGATATGAGGATCCAACGTCGAAGTCAGCCCAGGCAGGAAAGTCCATGAAACTCTTCTCTCCAACTAACCACAAGAAAATTGGAAATGGCCCTGTGCTCAAAGTGGTAGAGCATTAGCCTTGAAAAAAGAGTTTAGGCTGTATTGCAAAGGTCATAGAATTCATACATGTTAGCGATGGGAAGGGGAAACAAAGGAGGAGGCTACAATGCTTGATAAGAAATGTACTAATTATCTTGCCCATGTAATTGTAACCCCTCTGTACAGTATTTTCACAATAAAAAAAAAAGAATTCGTACATGTTATAGACCATGATAGACAATTTGCTCCATGAAAGTTAGAATGTGTTTGTGACTTTAACTAAGCATCACTATCCCACAATACTGTAAAATTTGGGAAATTATGTAACCACTTAATCACAATAAAAAATTTGAAAAAAAAGAAAAAAGAGTTTAGGGACAGTGCTTAGACCCTGAGTTCAAGCCCTATGATCAAAAAAACAAAAACAAAAACAAGAAAATGTGGTACATATATGCAATGGAATTTTACTCAGACAGAATATTATACCATTTGCAGGGAAAGGATGGGCCTAGAAAAATTATGTTAAGTCATACTCAGAAAGACAAATGGCACAGGATTTCTTTCACGTGGAAGTCAGATCTAAAATGCGAACATACACAATAAGATATATAGGTCATTATGCATATTTACACAAGCAAACTGTCTTAAAGGATGAAACTAATGAATTGTTTAACAAAATGAATACTAGGAAGCAGAAACATCTTAGAAGGGGAAGGAAATGTGGGAGGGCACACAAATAGAGGGAGGAAAAGTGAATAAATGCATTTATTATATTCAGTATACCTTATGCCAAAATTGAACTACATAATTTGAGAGTAGACATGGGAGGTGAAAAACTGAGAGAGAACAATGGAAGGGATGGCTGATAAAAATGCATTATACTGTGATGGCTCATGTTTGTAATCCTAGCTACTCAGCAGGCTGAGATCTGAGGACTGCAGTTTGAAGCCAGTCTGGGTAAAAGTCTGAAACTCTTATTCCAATTAACCAATTAACCACCAAAAAGCTGGAAGTGAAGCCATAACTTAAGTTACAGAGCACTAGCCTTGAGCAAAAAAGCTCAAGAACAGCGCCCAGGTCCTGAGTTCAAGCCCCAGGACCAGAACAACAAAATGCATTGTACTCATACCTTGACTTATGGAATTGTAATCTCTTTGTACAACTACTTAATAATATTTTCTTTAACTTAAAAAAGAATAGTGTATCGTTTTCAGAGGAATGGATGGACCTGGAAAAAAATGTTAAATGACGTCATGCTCAGAGACAAATGGTATATGTTTTTGCTCACATGTGGAAGTCAGATCTAAAATATAAACATACATGACAACATATACAGGATTATATGCATATACACACCAACAGACTAAAGGATGGTATACTTAGGGGAGGAATGCATTGGTGTAACTCCTTTGAACAACTAACCATTTAACAAAATAAATACAAGTTTAAACATGTGAGCATTAGAAGGGGAAGGAAATAAGGAGGTTACACAAATGGAGGAAGGAAGGGCAAGCAAATGCAATATTATATTCAATATACATTATGTAAAAATTGAACTATATAACCTGAGGGTAGGGATGAGATGGAGAAAGAAGTAGAGGAACATTGGAAGGGGTGGCATTCATCAAGATGCACTGTACTTATAATCTGACTTCTGGAACTGAAACTCCTTTGTACAACTACTTAATTAAAAAACAAAAAACAGTCAGGTGCTGGTGGCTCATGTCTATAACCATAGCTATTCAGAAGGCTGAGATCTGAAGGCTGGATAGGAAAGTTGATGAGACTCTACAATTAATCTTCAAAAAACCAGAAATGAGGGGCTGGAAAGGTGGCTCAGTGGTAGAGCGCTTGCCTCGCATGCCTGAGGCCCTAGGTTCAATTCCTCAGCACCACATTAGCAAAAAAGAAAAAAGCCGGAAGTGGCGCTGTGGCTCAAATGGTAGAGCGCTAGCCTTGAGCTGAAGAGCTGAGGGACAGCACCCAGGCTCAGAGTTCAGGCCCCACGACCAGACCCAAAAAAACAAAACAAAACAAAACAACCAGAAATGAAGGTGTGGCTCAAGTGGCAGAGCACTAGTCTTGAGCACAAAAGTTCAGGTACTGTGCCCAGGCCCTGAGTTCAAGTTCCATGAGCCGCCCCCCCAACCCTCCACATACAAAGATAAGCCAAGTTAGAGAGGAAAATGGCACGTTTTCTCTTATTTGCATAAGTTAGATCTAAAATACACTAGTACATAATGAACTATTCAGAATTTTAGACAGTCACACACAGTGAGACCAAAAGGGATACTCTTATAAACTAAGGCAAAATGCCTATGTGCCTCTTTATATTTATATAAAATTATATACATACATACATACATATATATCAAAATGAACTCTAAAGTATGGAAAGATCTTTCTTTTTTGCTGTTCTTTTTGTTTACTTTCCTTTCTGTATGGTTTATTTATGTGTCTATCTTTAGGAAGAAGGGCACAAACCTCGAGGGAAAAAGAGTGAAAAAATGCAGTAGTGGTACTCACTGGACACTATTGAAAATGAACCATACAACTTATGGGTGGAGACCAGAGGGAGAGACTGGGAGACAGTAAAGGAAGGGAAAACACAGTACAAAAGGAAATGCACTCATTACCTGACTTGTATAACTAATCCCTCTGTACATCACCTTTATAATAATAAATTTAAAAAAATAAAAAAAGGCAAATGAGAAAAAAAAGAAACAACAAAAAGCAAACCAACAATCAAAATGCATTCTTTGGGGGCGGGGGAATGGGGTTGTCTGTGCAGTGGTTCTTGCCTCCTAGTTAGGAGACAGATCTGAGGATTGGGGCTCAACGTCAACCCAGTCAAGAAAGTTCTTAAGATTCTTTTTTTTTTTTTCGTTTCTTGTTTTTAGCCTAGGTGCTGTCCCTTAGCTCTTTTGCTTAAGGTTAGTGCCACTTAAAACTACAACTCCACTTCTGGTTTTGGGGTAGTTAATTGGAGATAAGGGTCTCTACCTAGGCTGGCTTCAAATTAAAATCCTCAAATCTCAGCCTTCTGAGTAGTTAGGATTACAGGCATGAGCAACCAAGCCCTGGCCATGAGACGCTTATCTCCAGCAAAAAACTGGAAGTGGAGATGTAACTCAAGTAGTATATAGCACCAGCATTGAGTGTAAAGCTTAAAGGACAGTGCCCAGGTCCTGAGTTCAAGTCCAGTAGCAGCACAAAACCAAAAATTCATTCTTAAAACTATCTATCTAGCCGGGCGCTGGTGGCTCAAGCCTGTTATCCTAGCTACTCAGGAGGCTGAGATCTGAGGATCGCGGTTCAAAGCCAGCCCGGACAGAAGAGACCGTGAGACTCCTATCTCCAATAAACCACCAGGAAACCGGAAGTGGCGCTGTAGCTCAAGTGGCAGAGCGCTCGCCTTGAGCTGAAGAGCTGAGGGACAGCGCCCAGGCCCAGAGTTCAGGCCCCACGACCGGACCCAAAAATAAATAAAAAAATAACCACCAGAAAGCCAGAAGTGACACTGTGGCTCAAGTGTTAGAGCACTCGCCTTGAGCTGAAGAGCTCAGAACAGTGCCCAGGCCAAGTTCAAGCCCCAGGACCAACAAAAAAAACCCCAAATAGCTGTCTATCTATATTATATATATACATATATAATATATATATAAAAGAATAATAGATGGGGTAAGTTTAGTCAAAGTATATTATATGTATGCATGAATGGAAATATCACAATGAAATATCTGTATAATTAATATACAGTAACTTAAAAAAGATAAATCTTGGCATGAACATGTACTATTTGTGTGATTTAGGATGACTAACCTCTCAGCTTCCTAATCTACAACACAAAAAAATGGATACTTTGCCAGGGTGATTTTATTTTTTGGGGGGATAGGTCATGGGGCTTGAACTCTGGGCGTGGGCGCTGTCCCTCAGCTCTTCAGCTCAAGGCTAACGTTCTACCACTTGAGCCACAGAGCATTTCCGACTTTTTCTGTTTATGTGGTGCTGAGGAATCAAACCCAGGGCCTCATGCATTTGAGGCAAGCACCCTACCACTGGGCCACCTTCCTAGCCCTGTTTTGGAATTTTAATGCTGAAATCTCTGGTATAGAAACTAGTCTACAGAGTGTAGAATACAAAAGATAACAGTGTTAAGAGCTTGGGTTGGGACATAAATTCCAACTCTATCACATACAAAGGCACCTTCTTCTCCTTACTTATCTATTAAAACTGGGGTCATAATAGTTAAGTCACAAGACTGTTGAGAATTAAATTAGCTTGTTTATGTAAAATACTGAGAAGAATGGTGTTGAACACATGAAAAAGATAAAAAAATATTACCATTAATGTGACAATATATTGGGCACTGGTGACTCATACCTATAATCCTTGCCTCTCAATAGCTTAAAATCTGGAGGACTGCGGTTTGAATCCAACCTGGGCAGAAAAGTCATCAAGAGGGCTGGGAATGTGGCTTAGGGGCAGAGTACCTTGCATGCTTGAATCAATTCCTCAGTACCAAAGAAAAAGCCAGAAGTGGTGCCGTGGCTCAAGTGGTAGAGTGTTAGTCTTGAGCAAAAGAAGCTCAAAGATGGTACTCCAGGCACGAAGTTCAAGCCCCAAGACTGGCCAAAAAAAAAAAAAAAGTCATCAAGACACCACCTCCAAAATAACTAGCCAAAAGTTGGACTGAGCCAGCAAGGCCTGGACCATGTGCCACCTGAACAAGTGCAAGGGCTTAAGTTTAAACCTCCGGATGTAGGGGTGCAAATGTTTGATTTAATTAGCTTCCCCACCTCCTGCCTCTCTATCTACTCTATCTTCCATCGCTATTCCCAAGCCTATATTTAACGGAAAAGACAAGTCAGTACCTGTAAGGCAAGAACTGCTATAGAAGATGGCTTTCAAGTTACTGCATTAGTTCCTAGCTAATTCCTCCTACTCTGACCCCTTCTCTATCTCTTGCTCCTAATATGAACTCCCATTCTCTCTTCTCCATACTTTCTTCCTTAGAGATAGCTTATCCCCAGGCTTCTTGTAGGGGGTTAAAAAATTCTTCTCTAATCTGGTTTTCTCTCCCGTAAGTTCCAATACATTATTTCCCAGCTTCCAATTTGTTTTTTTTAAACTTCATTGTCAAGGTGATGTAGAGAGGTTACAGTTACATAAGGTAGTGAGTACACTTCTTGTCAATCTTGTTACCCCCTCCCTTGTTTTTCTCTCACTTTCCCTCCCGAACTCCCCCCACAAAGTTGTACAGATAATTTCCAACATATTGTCTTGTATATATCACTGTTGCATTGGTTCTCCCCTTGTCTTTTATTGTTGTTCCCCTTCCCTATATTGTATATACCTTGGTATATAAAATCCCAGGGTACCAAAATAAAATACAGTGACAACAGGGATATATCATAGTGGGAAGAACATACAAAAGAAACAAAAAAAAAATCATAGTACAGTAAAAACAACAAAGAAAAACCTCTTTTGTCCATGTCTTAGAGTTCATTTTGCTTAGCATCATCTTAATATGGTCATATATACATAGCTGTTGAGCTACTCTGCTTATCTGCTAAGATTATCCTAAGTGCTTACTAGTTATTGCAAATAAGGGAAACCATGGGACCTATGTTTTTTTAAATCTGGCTTTCTTCACTTTATATGAGTTTTTTCCGTCTTTCCATTTCCTTACAAATGGGCTGGTGTCATTCTTTCTGATGGAAGCATAGAATGCCTGTGTGTGTGTGTGTGTGTGTGTGTGTGTGTGTGTGTGTGTGTTGTGTATCACATTTTCATGGGCTGGTGTCATTCTTTCTGATGGAAGCAGAGAATTCCATTGTGTGTGTGTGTGTGTGTGTGTGTGTGTGTTGTATCACATTTTCTTGATCCATTCATCTATTGAAGTATTGAAGGGCATCTGGCTTGCTTCCATATCTTAGCTAGGGTGAATAATCCAGCTTCTAGTTTCTATCTGATGGACTACCATCACTTTAAATTAACATGTCACAAGTTTAACTCTTTTTGCTGGGCCCCCCGATGGTCCCAACTTACTAGAAGACTCTGTTTGCTATTCTTTATTCATCTTCTTGTCTGGTTGATCTGAAATTAAACATTCTCTTTGCTCTCTTGCAATGAGACTTTATCCTAAGTCATCTTTTTCATTTTTTTTTTGTTCCTACTGCCACTAAATCAGTTCCACAAAAAGCCTCTAGCCAGACTTCCTGCAGGAGTCTATGAGCACCAATCCATTGAAGCTTTTCTCTGCTTAACATTTTTTTATTTTTTTGAGGCCTCAAAAACTTTATTCTAGGTTCTCCTAGACTCATGGTTCTCCTGCCTTAGCACTAGCACTTAAGTGTGTGCAGTGCTATCACACTCTGCTGAAAACTTGGTTTATTACCTACTCCTTCAACCTGTGTGGAAAAAGCAAGACTGGCCTTGTGAGGCAAAGTACTTAACCAACCTACCTACCTGGCTCCAACCTCCATTTCTCATGTTATCTCACACAATAAAAATACTAGTACCAAAAAAGGAGGCTATTAATAGAAAAACATAGGCACAATGCCTATGTGCTTTGATCATATAAACTGATATTTATCAAAATAAACTCCAGAAAATGGCAACAAGAGGATTTTCCTTCATTGATTTCCTTTTCTTTTTGTATTGTTTGTTCATTTACCTGTCTTTGGAAGGGTAATGTGAAGGTGGGAAGTAGGAAGGACACAGAAATGGAGGGACAAAAGGTGAACAAATGCAATAGTGATACTCACTAGATGCTTTATTGAAAATGAACTATACAACTTGTGGGTGGAGATAGGAGGGAAAAACTGGGAGAGAGCAAGGGAAGGGATGACATTGTCCAAAGAGAAATGTACTCAACTGACTTATAAGACTTATGAGATATAATCCCTCTGTGCATCACCTTCACAATAACAATAAAAAAAGAAAAACAAAATAAAGCAAAAAAAAATTAACACACACACAAAAAAACCCAGGCATGAGCCAGGCACCAGTGGCTCATACCTGCAATCCTAGCCAGTCAGGAGGCTGAGAGCTGAGGACTGGGGGTCAGAGCCAGCCTCAACAGGAAAATCCATGAGATTCTTATCTCCAATTAACCTCCAGAAAACTGGAAGTGGCACTAAGGCTCAAAGTGATAGAGCACTAGCCTTGAGCAAAAGAACTCAGGGACAGCGCCCAGGCCCTGAGTTCAAGCCCCAAGATGGAACAAAAAAGAAAGAAAGAAATCCAATACCATTGGTTCTTACTATAGTCATTAGTTTTCCTGTTTTACAGATGAAAAAACATTTTTAGCCCTGAACCAGAAGTCCTTGTACCACTTGGAAACTTAGGCAAGTCAATTAATCTCTGTAATATATCTCACTCCTACTCAGACAGGAGTCTTCTGGTCTTACTGCTGGCCCACTCACTCTTTTTAACAGACCTCACATTTCCTTGCCTTTGCACTTTACCCTCCACCAGTCTCTAAAATAGATAGGTAACTATCCATTTAGGTAGGGATAATGATCCCTACCCAATTCTTTGTATGATAGTATTTCTGCCAGGCAACAGTGGCTCATGCCTGCAATCCTAATACTTAGGAGGCTGAGATCTGAGGACTGTGGCTTGAAGCCAGCCCAGACAGGAAGGTCCATGAGACTCTTTATCTCCAATGAACCACACACAAAAAAGTGGAGGCGTGCTCAGGTGGTAGAGTTAGTCTTGAGCAAAGCAGCTCAGAGACAGCTCCCGGGACCTGAGTTCAAGCCCTAGGATCAGCACACATACAAAAAAGTACAGCATTTCTTCACATCTTCAATTTAGATGGTAACTTTTAGGAACTATCTTCTCGGACAAACAAGTCATTCCACTTGCTAACACTATGGAACTTAAGTAGTTTTGATTTGAAACACTTTTATTTTACATATTTGGGTCTGTCTGTTCCATCCATACTATATACCTCTTCAAAAGGAAAACAGGAAAAAAAATTCTATGTAACTCTCATTATCAATCACAATATTTATATCTAAGGACTCAAACATTTTGAATAGTCAACAGAGGCCAGTGTTCTCCAAATGGCAGGTCACAACTCCTATGAAGAATGTAAAAATCAACCTAAAAGTTTACAGTTTTCTTTTTCTTCTTTTTTCCCCCCAAGTCCTGGAACTTGAGGGCCTGGGCGCTACCTGTGGGCTCTTTTTTGCTCAGGGCTAGCACTCTATCACTTGAGCCATAACTCCACTTTCCAGCTTTTTCTGTGATTAATTAGAGGTGAGTCTCACAGACTTTTCCTGATGGGCTGGCTTTGAACAGTGATCCTCAGATCTCAGCCTCCTGAGTAGCTAGGATTACAGGCGTGAACCACCAGTGCCCAGCCACATAGTACTTTTGTTTGTAATGGAAATAACAGAAAACGGATTGTACCCTCAAATAAAAGAACTATTTTGCAGGGATGTATGACAAAAATGGTAGAATACTTGCCTAGAAGTGTAAAGCCTCAAGTTCAAACCCCAGTATCACAAAAAAGGTGGGGCAGCTGGTTGTTGGGTGCTGTTAAAATGGGCAAGTTCACAAAACCTGGGAAAGTGGTGCTGGTTCTGGCCAGATGCTAGTCTGGATGTAAAGCCATCATCGTGAAGAACACTGATGATAATGGCACCTCAGATCACCCCTACAGCCATGCTTTGGTGGCAGAAATTGATCGCTATCCCCAAAAAGTGACAGCTAACATGGGCAAGAAGATAGCCAAAAGGTCAAAGACCAAGTCCTTTGTGAAGGCTTATAACTGCCATCACCTTATGCCCCAAAGGTACTCTGTGGGTATCCCCTTGGACAAAACTGTGGTCAACAGGATGTCTTCAGAGACCCAGCTCTTAAACACAAGGCCCAACGGGAGGCCAAGGTCAAGTCTGAGGAGACATACAAGACCGGCAAGAACAAGTGGTTCTTCGAGAAGCTTCAGTTTTAGTTTTTGTTTCCATCATTAAAAATAGGGGGGAAGTGGGGGAAGGGGAGAAGTACAACTTTAAATTTCTTGTTTTAAGCCAGACACTGGTGGCTCACACATGTAATCCTAGCTACTCAGGAGGCTGAGGTCCGAGACACTGTTCCAAGCCAACTTGGGCAGGGAAGTCCATTGAAACTCTTATCTTCTCCAATTAATCACCAACGAAGCCAGAAGTAGAGTGGTAGTTAAAATGGTAGAGTATCCTTGAGAGAAAAAAACTCAGGGACAGAGCCTAGGCCCTAAGTTCAAGCCCCAAGATCAATGCACTCACGTGGGCACATGCACACGCGCACACACCCATACACACACTTACACTTGTTTTAGTACAGATTTACATGATTATGTGACTACTGGCTTATAATGTTATGTTTTATTATATATTCTTAAAAAAAATTAAAAGCTGCTAACATAGACAATCTTTCTTTTTTTTGTTTATCATGGGGCCTGAACTCTGGGCCTGGGCGCTGTCCCTCAGCTCTTCAGCTCAAGGCTAGTGTTCTACCACTTGAGCCACAGTGCCAGTTCCAACTTTTCTGCTTATGTGGTGCTGAGGAATCAAACCCAGGACTTCATGCATGCAAGGCAAGCACTCTCCAACTGAGCCACCTTCCCAGCCCCAACAATCTACTTCAAATAAAGGAAATTGGCTTTCTGCCAATGCTTCACTCTCCAAGAATAACCAGTTAAGTAGACAGATAACACATGGGGGCTGAGACAGATATAACTTAAGAGTGATGAACACAGTAGAAAGTTCAGAGGAAAAAAAGGTATTTCTTAGAGATGTTTGGAAGATAGCACTAGATATTTACTTTCCTGTTTGCCATCTGTTGAGACAAAAAAAAAAAAAAACCCTTTTATTGTCACAAGGCTTGTGATATGTTTCTAAAGCATTCACAATTAAACAATCCTTATTGCAAGAGACAGTCAAGGGTGTGCAGGATATGGTACACTGACTTTCCTCACCCTGTCTACTACAACCACTGTCTTCCAGCCACACATTCTTTTCAGTTTCAAGAACATCCCAAGTTTTAGGACTTTCACACTTCCTGTATCTTTTCTCTTTTAAATATGCTTTTCCTTTAGATTTCCAGTCTCCTTGAATATCTTTCATTTATAATTACCTTTAAAGTCCCATCCTCAGATAGGCCTTCCCTGATAACTCTATCTAAAGAATTCCCTCTCTATTCCCTTAACCTGCTTTAGGGTTTTCCAAACATTTATCACCTCCTACTTCTCTATTACATATTAATCTTTCAAAGTCTACTGCAGGTATCTACACACTTTCTGTAAAGAGCCAGGTGTGTGTATTTGCAGTTTTTTCTCTCACAACTCAGTTCTGCCACTGAAGAACAAAAGTTGTAACCTTACATAAATGAACAGATATGACTGTGTTTCAATAAACCTTTCTTTTTGCCTGTCCTGGGGCTTGAACTCAGGGCCTGGGCACTGTCCCTGAACTTCTTTTGCTCAAGGCTAGTATTCCACCACTTGGGCTGCGGTGCCACTTCTGGGTTTTTCTGTTTATGTGGTACTGAGGAATCAAACTGAGGGCTTTATGCATGTTAGGTAAGCGCTCTACCACTAAGCCACATTACCAGCCCTCAATAAACCTTTATTTATAGAACTAGCAGTTGATTTGTGTGGAACATGAACTATGTAACTTGTGAGCAGGGATGGGAGGGAAAAACTGGAGAAAGTGAAGGAAGGAGTAACGTCCGAAAAAAGAAATGTACTTATGGGGGGGGGCTGGGGGAGGCTGGGAAGGGATGTGAAGAGTAAACAAAGGAGGAGGCTACAATGCTTGATAAGAAATGTACTCATTATCTTGCCCATGTAGTTGTAACCCCTCTGTACAGTATGTTCACAATAAAAAATTTAAAAAAATAAAATAAATAAAAAGAAATGTACTTATTACCTGACTTAGGAAACAGTACCCCTCTGTATAATAGCTTAATAATAACAATAAAATTATATTTTAAAAATAGCAATTGTTATAGGAGATGAAAATCAAAACAACTTTAAGATTCCATCTCACCCCAATTAAATTGGCCAACATTAAGAATTTGAACAAAAACAAATGCTAGTGAGGATGTGGGGAAAAAGAAATCCTATTGCATTGCTTGTAGGAATGTAAACTAGTACAACCAGTCTGAAAGGTAGTTTGGAGGTTTCTCAAAAAACTAAACAGAAATTCCCTATGACACAGTCATACCACTCTTGGGCATCTCCACAGCATTACAAGTCACGATATGGTAGACACTTGCATATCCACATTCATTGCTGCACTCCTCACAATAGCCAAGTTATGAAAACAGCCCAGATCCTCTACAATACATGAGTGGATCCAAAAAATTTGATACATATACACAATGGAATTTTACTCATCCATTGCAAAGATTATGTCATTTATAGGGAAATGGATGGACCTAGATCAAATCATGTTAAGTGAGGTAAGCCAAGTTCAGAAAGACCAACAGTGCATGTTTTCTTTCATATGTGGAAGCTAGATTTAAAATTTAACTGGACAGGACAACTTATATAGAACTATAAGCATTCAGAAGCAGACTAAAGGAGGATATTCTTAGGGGGAGAAACCCAAAGGCATAACTCCTCTGAACATTTCAAGTATTTATAGAAAAGAACTGGTGGTGGCATTTGTTTTTACTCTGGGTTTTTTTTCTTTTTAGGGTGGGCTATGAGAGTGCAAAAAGGGAGGGAGAAAGGGCAAACAATGAAGTCATGGTATTTAGTATACACTATGTGGAAAACGAACTATGGGACTTGTGCGCAGGGATGGGAGAGGGAAACTGAGGCAAAGCAAAAGAAGGGGTAACATTGTCTAAAAAAGAAATGTACTCATTAGCTGGCTTATGAAACGGTAATTCCTCTTGTAACACCTTAATAATAACAATAAAATTATCTTTAAAAATAGCAGTTGTTGGGTGCTGGTGGTTCATATCTACAATCCTAGCTACTCAGGAGGCTGAAATCAGAGAAACCATGGTTTAAAGCCAACCTGGGCAGTCAAACCTCAGAGATTCTTATCTCCAATTAACCAGCGAAAAGAAAGATATAGAGACATGGCTCAGTGGTTAAGCATCAGCCTTAACCAAGAAAAGCTGAGCAAGAACATGAGGCCCTGAACTCAAGCTCCAGTATCAGCACACAAGTAGTACTTGGCCTATGAACCATAGTTTGCTTCCCCTTCTAAGATAATCTGAGTATCACAGAAATAGAACTTACTGCTTTGTGGTATTACTTGCTGCTTTGTGGTATCCCTATTACTAGAACAGTGCCTAACTCAAATATGTATTCAATAAATATGTATTCAATAAATGTGTATAATCAGTGATAGACTGAAATGGAGGAGCTATACTCCTCCTTCCATCTCTTCAAGAAACAGTTAAAAAATGAAGCAGCCAGCAGCAACATTTCCATTTGGTAAATGGTCCTTTGATCATTATGTGTCCATTACCAGCAATTTCATATATAAATGCCTGGGTCCAGGGAAGAGCTTGTTAAAAATAGAGATGGCCAGCCAGATGCCTATGGCTCACCCCTGTAATCCTAGCTACTCAGAAGGTTGAGATCTGAGGATCAAGGTTCAAAGCCAGCCCGGGCAGGAAAGGGCATGAAACTCATCTCCAATAAGCCACCAGAAAACCAGAAGTGGTGCTGTGGTTCAAGTGGTAGAGCAGTAGCCTTGAGGTGAAGAGCTGAGGGACAGTACTCAGGCCCAGAGTTCAAGCCCCATGACTGACCAAAAAAAAAATAAAAAATAAAAATAAAAAGATTGCCAAGCCCACTTCAGAAATTCTGATTCAATAGATCTAGAGTGAGATCAGAGGACATGCATTTCTAACAAGTTCCTGGTAATGATGAAACTACAGATCTTTTTCCACCTTACTTAAAAGAGTCACTGGATAAGAGCACTCAACTACAGTTCTAGCATTTTTATCTATTGAGGAAAAAAGTAAATTCCTGATGTTTCAGTAATTTGGTTGTATTGGACACACACACACACACACACACACACACACACACACACACACACACACACACTTGACTGCTGAAAGTCCAGCACCAGTGGCTCACGCCTGTAATCCTAGCTACTCAGGAGGCTGAAATCTGAGAGTCACAGGTTTAAAGCTAGCTCAGGCTGGAAAGCCCATGGAACTCTTATCTCCAATTAACTACCAAAGAAGCCAGAAGTGGTGATGTGACTCAAGTGGTAGAATATTAGCCTTGAACAAAGAAGTTCAGGGACTGTGCTCAGGCTCTGAGTTCAAGCCCAAGGACCAGTACTAAAATGAAAACAAACAAAAACCCTGCTTAGTGGAACTGCTGCTTCAGTAAAATCAAGGCAAAAAATACTAAACCTTTCATTTCTTACAGACTGTCTTCCAAATCTAGTTTTTGTTTGTTTCACAATATTAGGGATGGAATTTAGGGCCTTATATGTGTAGACAAGTGACTACTTTGCCACTAGTTTTTGAAATAGGTTCTCATATGTACCGTAAGTTGGCTGGGAACTATTTATGGTTCCCAGCCTGTCCTTAAAATCAGCCTTAGCCAGGCATCCATGGCTCCTGCCTGTAATACTAGCTACTTGGGAGGCTGAGATCTGTTTGTTTGAAGCCAGCCCAGGCAGAAAAGTCTGTGAGACTCTTATCTCCAATTAACCACAAAAAGCCAGAAGTGGAGCAATGGCTCAACTGATAGGACACTAGCCTTGAGCACAAAAGCTCAGAGACAGTGCTAAGACCCCAAAGTTCAAGCTCCAGGACTGGCAAAAATAAAAGTTTGCAGATTGAGGGTAGGGATGGGAGGGGAAAACGGGAGAATAGAGGTGACATTGACCAAGAAGCATTGTACTCATAAGCTGACTTATATACAACTACTTAATAATAACAATAAAAATAATGCAACTCAGTAGATACTATGTTGAAAATGAACTATACAACCTATGGGTGGGCGAAGGAGGGAAAAAAAGAGACAGTGAAGGAAGGAGTAACATTGTCCATAAAGAAATGTACACATTACCTGACATAAAATGGCAACCCCTCTGTACATCACCTTTATACCAATTTTAAAATATTACCAGAAATAATGAAAAAAAAAGTTTGTAGAAAATGACCCAGAACAATAAAAGAACATGAAGAGATATAGTATATTTCACCTAGATAGTGTAAAAATTCTGATCCTGGCCTAGTATCTGAAGACCATTTTTCCATGGATAGGGAAAATTAGTTCCACCTTTGTCACCAGTAGCATATCTTGACCTATTAGCCCCACGAACACTGCAGTTTACATTCATTCATAACTATAATTAATTGTATCAGAATCCTCAAAACTCAATACTGCTAATAAGCACAATATATCTGAATATGAGAACTACTTGTTTCCCATCCATCATCTAATCAACCCCAGCTTGTCCTGTAATTTTATTCCTCCTGAAAAGGAACACATCTGTAGCCATTCCTTTATAGAACCTCTGCCTGCTTCCCTCCTTACAATGTCCTTAACTCCTAATTAATTTAGAATCTTCCCATTATATTGTCAAACTTCCACAACCACAAAAGGCACCAGAGATAAATAGTGGTAGACCAAGAATAACAGAACTAGGGTAGGGTCTAGCTGCACCCTAATATGTGTTAACTGTAAACCTATGAGGAATATATTTGAACATATTTTAATATACAGATGAATATGAGACTTCAGAATGATACTATAGAATGATATATACTATAACATTGTAAAGGAAAGAAATAAACTGCTGGGCAGAAGAAATAGAATTGTGAAATGTAAGTGAAAACAAGCAGATGGGTGCTGGTGGCTCATGGCTGCAATCCTTGTTATTCAGAAGCTTGAAATCTGAGGTACAAAGTTCAAAGCCAGCCTGGGCAGAAAAGCCTACAAGATTCATCTTGAATTTACCAAGGGGGGAAAAAGCTGGGCTAGAGGCCTGGTTCAAGTAGTAGAGTGATAACAACAGTGTGGGGGGGAAGGGAAGAAGCAAGCAAAAGCACAAGGCACTGAGCTCAAGCCCCAGTATCCACACAAAAAGAAAACAAAAAGCGTAAGGGGATGGGGTATGTGCAAATATTGCCAAAATAGTAAAATACTTACATGGTTTAACTACCCTGTCATAAAATATAAACTTAAAGGTGTATGTCCAACACACTGGAAAGTATTTGATTTCCAAATCTGTTTCAAACCTATTGAATATTATTTATCATCCCTAGCACTGGATCAACAACACTGGAAGCAACTGTGAGTGGTACTAGAATAGGCAGCCCATAAATAGCCACGAACCAACGGCTGAAATGAATCAGAAAAAAAACTGAAACACTCACTGCAACTGATATGTAGAACCCATGTCCAATTAATTTGAAACCAGAGCCAGAGGCAGACCAAAACATGCCATTGTCACAGGAGTCAACTCCCTTAAGTAGTTTTTGCTGTATATAGTTTGTTCATCCTCTCCTTCGAGTTTCCAACAATCTCCTTGTTAATCAGCTTACCAGATAAAGGAGAACATTTCCAGTCTCACAGAACGTATTTGTGTGCTTACGTGGGTGTGTGTATGCCAGTCCTAGAGCTTGGAGTCAGGTCCTGGGTGCTGTTCTTGAGAGGTTTTTGTTTTTTTTGCTCAAGCACTCTACACTTGAATCATAGCTAAAAACAAACAACAACAAAAACAAAAAAAATACACAATAAAACACCAATTCCAGATTTTTTGGTGGTTGACTGGTGGTAAGAGTCTAATGGACTTTGCCGCCCTGGCTGGCTTTGAACCTTGATCCTCCAATCTCAGCTTCCTGAGTGGCTACGATTACAGGTGTAAGACATGGTGCCTGACCTCATAGTATTTTTACACAATTACTAACATATCTAACGATCACAAATGTTGCAGTGGCTAGATTAAGCTACCATTAAGGCAGATAATACAGTAAAAAAAAAGTAAATGTAACACTATTCCTGTTCTTCAGAGAGCTGGTGGGAGAGACTGACAAGTAAGCAATTACAGCTTTAAAATGCCAGGAATCTAAGGAAGAGTTGCCATTGGAGGGATGCTTAACTTTGCCAAGAGGGGCACGAGGACAGTGTTAAAAGAAAAAGAGAAGAAATTCATAGCCAAAATGATTTGTGGTAGAATACACCTGACTGTTCTTTTTGTGTGTGTGTGCCTGTACTGGGGCTCATGCTATCTCTCAGATTGAATATCTCACACAATTTGACAGAAATAATGTGCCCCTCCCCCCAAAAATCATGTCAAAAGTTTTGCCTGGATCATTATTCCCGCCCACTAGCTGTAGATGACAAAATTGGTATCACAGGTTCCCCCCACCCATTCTCTAGCAGCAGTGATGGATTTACAGGGATCTATCCATACTTTCTCCCTGAATCGCCTGTGGCCACTGACAAAGTTTGCTGCACTGTATGCTGGAAGGCTGTCACCACAGAAGAGATGAAACTAACTGACCATGTGCATCAATTAATGGAGCCACAACTCTACTTTGCTACAGTTCAGAAAGATAACAATTAGAAACTATTATTATTATTATTATTTGCCTGTCCCTGACTCAGGGCCTGGGCACTGTCCCTGAGCTTATTCTGCTAAAGGCTAGCACTCTTCCACTGGAGCTACAGAGCCACTTCCAGCTTTTTCTGTTTATGTGGTACTGAGGAATTGAACCCAGGGCTTTATGAATGTTAGTCAAGCACTCTATCACTAAGCCACTTCCCAGCCCTCTCCTAGGGATTTTTAATTGAGGTTACTGACTATGAAATTTGTTTCTGGGCTAGGAATGTGGCTTAGTGGTAGAGTCCTTGCCTGGCATATATGAAGCCCTGGGTTTGATTCCTCAGTACCACATTAACAGAAAAAACTGGAAGTGGTGCTGTGGCTCAACTGGTAGACTAATATAAGCCTTGAGCAACAGAAGCTCAGGGACAGTGCCTAGGCCCTGAGTTCAAACCCTAGGACAGGCAAAATTTAAAAAAA
>NW_012267428.1:586421-595908 GCF_000151885.1 Dipodomys ordii | reverse complement strand
GTTCGATTCCTCAGCACCACATAAGCAAAAAGAAAAAAGCTGGAAGTGGCACTGTGGCTCAAGTGGTAGAGCGCTAGCCTTGAGCTAAGGAGATGAGGGACAGCGCCCAGGCCCAGAGTTCAGGCTGCACAACCAGACCCCCCCCCCCAAAAAAAATAAATGTACTCATTACTTGACTTATATAACTGTAACACCTCTGTATATTACCTTTTTAATAACAAAATATAAATTAAGGGCTAGGAATGTGGCTTAGCAGTAGAGTGCTTGCCTATGCCTAGCGAGCATGAAGTTCTGAGTTCAATTCCTCAGTACCACATAAATAGAAAAAGCCAGAAGTGATGTTGTGGCTCAAGTGGCTAGCACCTTGAACAAAAGAATCTCAGGGACAGTGCCCAGGTCCTGAGTTCAAGCCCCAGGACTGGCCAAAAATAAATAAATAAAAGTTATAAGCCAAATATGAAAGAATTTGTTTGATCAAAGGTTTTGAAATAAGCTGAGTGCTGGTGGTGGCTCATGCCTGTAATCTATTTAAGAGGTTAAGATCTAAGGCTCATGGTTTGAAGACAGTCTGAGCAAGAAAGTCTATAAGACTCTTATCTGAACTAAACTACCAAAAAAGACAGGACTGAAGCTTTGGCTCAAGTGGTAGAATGCTAGTCTTGAGTAAAAGCAGCTCAGAATAGCATCCAGGCCTGGAGTACAAGTCCCAGGAATAGCACCAAAAAAAAGGAAAAAGAAAAGAAAGAAAGGAAGGAAGGAAAAGAAGAAAGGTAGGTGGTTAGTTATAAAATAGCTGGGTGCTGGTGTCTCACACCTGTAATCCTAGCTACTCATAAGGCTGAGATCTGAGGATACAGTCCAGAGCCAGTCTGGACAGCAAAGTCCAATTAAAACTGTAAGTAGAACTATGGTTCAATCAGGAATAGAATCTAGGCCCTGAATTCAAGCCACATGACCTGTTAAGAAAAAGTTCTGAAATAAGTTTCTACTATGAAAGGGTTTACTATATTGCTTGGCAAAAAAGTGAAAGTATCTATCCAGCTAGTGAGAGGAAAGTATAAGGTTTGAGGTTCAAGTCTCAGTACTGGCATTAAAAAAAAAAAAAGTTTACTATCTTTAAACAAAATTGGTGCTAAAACATCTTAAAATATTAAGATTTAAAAAAAGGAAACTCCTCCCAATGAAATTTCTATGTTAAAATAAGAAAGTTATATATTACATTTTGAACGCAATGTGCCAAAATATGAGCAAACACACTTCAGATAGAACTTTATATGAAATCACAGACACTAGAAATTAAAATATGATATATTTCCCCATAAAATTATGTTCCTATCTGTCATTTACTGGAAGCATAGTAAACGTAAATCATGACTTTTTTTAAAATGGAACAATCCACACAACACCAGTAGCAATGGAGATATAGGTCCAAGTTGCTGGTAAATCATGATTTATTGAAACTAAAAGTCTTCAGAATATTACACTCTTTTAATGAGTTGTACAAAGGCAAAAAGACCACATTAACAATCACCAGCACAACTATGTTCATTGCAGCACTATAAACCACAGCCAAGGTATAGAATCAACTGAGAATGGAATCAATGACAAATGGATCAAGAAAATGTGGTATGTTACTCATCCAACAGAATGATACTGTATCATTTGCAAAGAAATTGAAGAACCTGGACAAAATTATATTAAAAATAAAGTCAGGCCCAAAGAGACAAAAGTTACATGTTTTCTCTTATGTGGAAGCTAGGATTAGTTTATAAATATGTAAGTAAACCCTTTGAGTAGTACACAACTGTACATAAATGTACTAACTGAAATAAGGAGCCTCAGGGAGATCTCAAATGGGTTAATTCCTTAAAAAGTCTAAGGTCTAAAAAGTCAAAGGTCCACAAAATAAACATCAGGAAACTGGTACTTCAAAGGGGTAGGATGGGGTGGAAACGTGGGGGGGAGGGGAGGGGGAGAAGAAATGAAGAGAAGGAGAGAACAAAGTAAAAACAAATTATCAATTGAAGTCAGGTGCAGATGGTTCATGCTTATTATAATCCTAGCTACCCAGAGGCCGAGATCTGAGGATTATGGTTCAAAGCCAGCCCTGGTAGGAAAGTCCATGAGAATTTACTCCAATTAAGCACCAAAAGTTCTGAAAGTGGAGCTGTAGCTCAACTGGTAGAGTGCTAACTAACCTTGAGGAAGAAAAGAAAAAAAGCTCAGGGATAGCACCCAGGATCTGAGTTCAAGCCCCAGAAGCAGCACCAAAATAATTCAATGCATATCCTAAAAAACTAGAAAAATAAGGGAAAGGGTGAGTTGGGAGGGTTGGGTAAGAATGTTGAAAGTGGTATCTTTGATTAAGATGAATTGTATTCATAAACTGCTTTGTTGAAGGGCAACTCTTTTGTATAACTAAAGAAAATAAAAATATTAATTTTAAGAACCACACAATTACCAGGTCTGGCTTTGAGAGCAAAATTATTACAACCTACTCTGAGATTGTCCCATGCGTTTTCAATGGATTTTTTTAAAGAGAAAAATGTAACCTAAGAGTAGCATAACTTTCAGAAAGTTAGGACTGCACTCTATAATGTGTATGTGTGTATACATATATTCAAAAGCACTAGTTACACGAGATACAATTTATTATATGTATATATATATATATATAGTGTGTGTGTGTGTGTGTATGTATGTGTGAGAGAGATAGATAGAGAGAGAGACAGAGAGACAAAGAGAGAGAGACAGAGGGACAGGGACAGGGACAGAGACAGACAAGAGAATGCTGGGGATTGAACTCAGAACATGAACCTAGTACTTAGGAGGGTGAGATTTGATGATTGTGGTTTGAAGTCAGCCCAGGCAGGAAAGTCCCTGAGACTTATCTCTAACTACCAAAAAGCCAGTAGTGGAGCAAGCAGTTGAGCAAAAAAGCTCACAGAAGCCAGGCAATGGTGGCTCACTCCTGTAATCCTAGCTACTCAGGAGGCTGATATCTGAGGATCACACTTCAAATCCAGCCCAGGCAGGAAAGTCCATGACTCTTATCTCCAATTAACCACCAAAAAAGCCTAAAGTAGAACTGTGCCTTGAACACAAAAGCTCAGGGACAGTGTCCAGGCCCTGAGTTCAAGCTCCCCAAAATAAAATAAAGTAAAATAAATAAATCTAGAGTAGCATAGAAAGCTATTAGAGTATCATATAAAGTATCAGAGGGACAAGATGTGGTGGATTATGCCTGTAATCACAGATACTCCAGAAACAAAAATCAGAAGATCATAGTTTAAGATCAGCCTGAACAAAAGTTAGCAGGACTGCAATGTTTTTTGTTTTTTGTTTTTTTTTTTAATTTTTGGTGCTGTGCTGGGGCTTGAACTCAATGTGTTTCTCTGTTTCTCACTCTACTACTTGAGCCACACTTCCACTTTCAAAGGTCAGTGCTTTGCCACTTGAACCACACCTCCACTGTGACTTTCTGTTGGTTAACTGGAGATAAAAGTCTCTCAGGCAGAACTGTGATCCTTAAATATCAGATAACTATTTTTGACAGGCTTGAGCCACCAGCAAACTCATGTGAGACTATAAACCGTGTGTGTGTGTGTGTGTGTGTGTGTGTGTGTGTGTGTGTGTGTGTGTGTGTGTGTGTGTGTGTGTGTGTGTGTGTGTGTGTGTGTGTGTGTGTGTGTGTGTGTACACACACTAGGGCTTAAACTCAAGATTTGGGTACTGTCTCTTAGCTTTTTTGGTGATATTGGAGGTAATTGTCTTGTGGATTTTCCTGCCTGGATTGGCTTCAAATTGTGATCCTTAGTTCTCAAGTCTCTTGAGTAGCTAAGAATTACAGGAATAAGCCATGGATACCCCGCTTACAATCTTAATAAAAAAAGATCGTATAGTGGCACACGACACCCCTGTAATCTAAGCTATGAAAGAGATATAAGTAGGCTGGGAAGTTGGCTCAGTGGTAGAATGTTTGCTTCGCATGAATGAGGCCCTGGGTTCAATTCCTCAGTACCACATAAGCAGAAAAAAGCCAGAAGTGGCTCTGTGGCTCAAGTGGTAGAGCACTTGCCTTGAGCTGAAGAGCTGAGGGACAGCACCCAAGCCCAGAGTTCAGCCCCAAAGACCAACAAAAAAAAGAAAAGAGACATAAGTAGGAGGATTATGGTTCTGTGCAAGCCAAGAGCCTAAGTTCATTCCTTAAACACAAAAAAGTCAGGTGAGGTATCATGTGTAAGAAGCTTCTTCAGAGGCTGGGACTGTGGCATAGTGGTAGAGTGCTTGCCTGGCATGCATGAAACCCTGGGTTTGATTCCTTAGTACCACATAAAGAGAAAAAGCCAGAAGCTCAGGGATAGTGCTCAGGCCCTGAGTTCAAGCCCCAGGACAGGCAAAAAAGGAAGAGGGGGGGAAGGGAGGTAGGGGAAAGAAAGAGAAATAGTGGGAAAGAGGAGGAAAAGGAACAGTAGCAGCGCAGGAGTAGGAGCAGGAAGAGGAGCAGCAGCAACAGCATCTTTAGAGACAGAGACATGAGGATTGCTTGAGTCCAAGCGTTAGCTTTGAGGGTATCCCAGAAACATAGCTAGACTCTTTCAAAAACATAGATTCAGCCAGATGCTAGTGGCTCATGCTCATAATCCTAGCTACTCAGGAGGCTGAGATCTAAGATCTGAGGATCATGGTTAGAAGTCACTCTGATCAGGAAAAACCATGAGACTCTCATCTCCAATACACCACCAAAAAAGCCAGAAGTGGAGATGTAGCTCAAAGTGGTAGAGTGCTAGCCTTGAGCTCAAAAACAGTGCCCAGGCCCTGAGTTCAAGCCCTAGAACTGGCAAAAATATAACACACACACACAACCAACATGTTTAAAGTATTAAGTATGTTTACTCAGAGTTTGAAATAACATTATTCAGTGCTTATTAGATAAGTTATGAATATTCTTACTTTATTTGGGGCCTAGTTGATTAACTGGAGCAAAAACATATTTGGCTTTAAATTGTTGGATTTTTTTTTTAACCAAGAAATGTGTGAAATAATGGATGAGACACAACCTAAGTCTGGTGGGGAATGAACTTTTATCTAAAGTGTGTGTGTGTGAACCCAGGCCCTTTGCTAAGCATGCACTCACTTTACATTCCTAGCTAGAGGAGATTATTTGGTGTCAGTCCTGGGGCTTGAACTCAGGGCCTGTGCACTGTCTCTGAACTTTTGTGCTCAAGACTAGTTAGTTCTCCACCACTACAGCCACTGCTCCATGTCCAGTCCAGTTTTTTGGTGGTTAATTGAAGAGAGAGACTCATGGATTTCCTCATGGCTTTGAATCATGATCCTCAGATCTCAGCCTTTTGAGTAGCTAGGATTATAGGCATGAGCCACTGGTGTCCAGCTCTAAGTTTTGTTTTTTAAATACACAAACTAGAAAAATTATTACTTTGCCTATAACACAGAATTAGATAACATGATATATAGAACATAAAGTGACCATAGTGTTATAATATGACAAGAACGTTATCAGATGAATTTAAGAGAAGACTTAGAATTCTGGAACACTTCTGGAAAAGTCATAATGAGCAGAGTTGGTCAATACAGAGACTCTTTCTCATTATCTGTAGGAATGGCTGAATAGCTAGCAGAGAGACCCTTTCAGAACTGCAGTTCCAGTTCCTTCAACTCTCTGGTGGCTCCTGCTTGTAATCCTAGCACAGGAGACAGGCTCTGAGGACTTTGGTTCAAAGTTAGCCCAGGCAATAAAGCCTATGAGGTGCTTATCTCCAATAAACTATCCAAAAAGCCAGAAGTAGAGCTGTGGTTCAAGTAGTAAAGCGCTAAATTTGAACAAAAGAAGCTCAGGGACAGCATCCAGGCCCCGAGTTTGAACCCTAAGACTGGTACAAAAAAATAAAATAAAGGCAGACGTCGATGGCTCACGCCTATAATCCTGAGCTACTGAGGAGGCTGAGATCTAAGGATCACAGTTCAAAGAGAGCCGAGGCAGAAAAGTCCGTGTTATCTCGGATTAACCACTAGAAAACCGGAAGTGGTGCTGTGGCTCAAGCGGTAGCAGGGGTAGTGCCCAAGCCCAGAGTTCAAGCCCCACGACCAACCCAATAAATAAATAAATAAATAGATCAAATAAAATAAAGTCTACTCTAGGACATAGTAGGTAAACCAGCTCATGAACCAAATTTGGCCACTGTTAGTTTTTGTGCTGCCTATTAGCTAAGAATGGCTTTTATATTTTTATATGGTGGTGGTGTTTCAAATGAAGAGTCATATTTCATGACACATAAAAATTACATAAAATTCAAATGTCAGTGTCCATAAATAAGGTCAGTGTCCATAAATTGGAACATATCCATGCTCATTGAATTACATGTTGTCTATAGCTGTTTTCAAAAGGACAACTGCAGAGCTTACCAATCTTATAGCTCTCTAAGCCTACACTGTTTACTACCTGGCCCTTCACAGAGAAAAGAATGCTGACCCTGGTCTAGGGCATTTCTCTCTGCTCCTGGTTTTATCTCTTTTCACAGAGGCAGTCAGTTCACTGCTTCATCAGTTGAGCCTCTAAGCTTCACAGGAATCCATCTTGGGGCTGTGTGGTCCAAAGTTACATAATTAATACAGTCATATAATATAGTACAACTCATTAGAGTGCGCAGAAAGACAAAGTAACAAGTTACTTGGGTACAGAAACCCATCAGAAACGAGGCAGCACAGTTCTGGCCTGGCCTTTTAATGGACTATTATATCCAGTTCTAGGTCACACAACTGAGAAGAAAAGTAATAACTAGAAAATTGGAAGTAGACAGATGATTAAAAGAGCTCAAAAATCAGCCAGGTGCCAGTGGCTTATTCCTGTAACCTTAGGACAGGAGGCTGAGAGCTAAGGATAGTGGTTCAAAGCTAGCCTGGGCAGAAAAGTGTGAGATTACCTCCAACCACTTAAAAGCAAGAAGTGGAACTATGGCTCAAATGGTAGAGTACCAGTCCTGAGCAAAAGTGCTCAGAGACAATGCCCAGGCCCTGAGTTCAGGCCCCATGACTGCCATACATACACACAAATATGTGCATGTGTGCAGATACGCACACTAAAAACAAAGAATTATGGGCTGGGAAGGTGCCTCCGTGGTAGAGTGCTTGCCTTGCATACATGAGGCCCTGGGTTCCATTCCTCAGCAACACATAAGCAAGAAAAAGCCGGAAGTGGCGCTGTGGCTCAAGTGGTAGAGTGCTAATCTTGAGCTGAGGAGCTCAGGGACAGCGCCCAGGCCCAGAGTTCAGGCCTCACAACCAACCAAAAAAAAGAAACAAAACCCCCTAAAGAACTAAAAAGTCATACCACTAAAGAAATGCTAAGAAACCTGCATATGAAGCATGAAGCCCTGAGCACCAACCTAAGCAGCACTACAAACACACCACAAAAAAAAAAAAAGGTGAAGATTAGTTGAAGAGAAAGGAAGTGCATTTGCAGATAGGTAAAATTCCTACTGATGAAAATTACAGCAGTCTGAGTTAATATTTTACAAGACACATATATCTCATGAATTAAATGTGATTCACGAGACTGCTATTCCTGCTTTAGGCCTTAACCAGACCCTTAAAAGGGTCTGGTCAAGCATTGTACTGTTGTAAGTCTTCAAAGGGATATAGGTCTCCTTTTCAGAAACATCCAGCATTAATAAGTTACCAGGAAAGGTGTCCAATTAGTGTGCCTCAGTTCAGTTAATAGTCAAGTGATAGTAACTGAAAGTTTTATAAAAATACACCTTCCCACAGGGGCAAATAGGTAAGGATGGACTTCAGTTACACAATGTATATTAGACATAGAATATTCCAACTATGATATTTTAATTATTCCACTGAGTTTATATATAAAGGAACTTCCTTCCCAAGCCACTCACAGTTCAATTAGAATACTCAGTCTGGAGCTATCAGGATGCTTCCTTATGGCAAAAAAAGCATGTGTCTCCAACACCTTACTCCCAAGGCTACTCTTCAATTTTAACTCTCCCAGTTCCTACCATTAAGGAAGCCTGCAGCCAGTGTTCACTCTCATTGTGTCTTGAAAGTGATCAATGTACACAGCAGTACAAATCTAAGATAAACTTTAATATCCCCAAGTTAAATTTCGTTTTTTTTTTCTTTTTAGTCAGAGACTGGACTCGAACTCAATATCTGACTCACTCATTGGCTGGCACTCTTATCAACTAAGTCACGCCTCCAAAGCCCCCCGGGTGAAATTTGATGTAACTTCAATCACAACTTTTAAAAATTACATAAATGGGGATACATTTCCATTAAGCAGATAAAGTGGGAAAATAGGGCACAGTTTCCAAATATTTCTGTTCTTTTCAATGAGATCAAACTAAGTAACCTACTATTTCAAAATGTCCCATTCTTGGAACAGTAAGCACTCCATAAATGCTCCCTGAAGAAAACAGTCTTATTACCTACTAGTTTCGTTAACTTCTAAAACACAGAATACTTGAACACACACAAAAGGCTCTTGGAGTCAATCCCCCCCCCCTCGTTTGCAATCAGTAATGCAAATTCTGAAAGTTTGCTCTACATAAAACGTTGATAAATCTGAGGTGTTTTTTTTTCAGCCTTGGAATCCTAAGACCTGTATTTCCTTAAGAACGCCCTTCCCACAATGTGAATCTCACATTAATCCTACTAAACTCACTCCACTCCCAGTTTACCTATAGAGGATGTTAAAATCTAACGTACACAATACTTCCAAGTCACTTCTAACATCTAGCAATAACCTGACCAGCACAAACTTTTTCTCAAGTCTGTCAATACTTATTTTAAAAACCTATAGTAGGGAAACAAAGAAAGTACAGCCCTCCTCCCCCTTTCCTAAACCATATGGTAGTAAAATTGAAGTTCGCTATTTATTTAGATGTTTAATTTTACCTGTTCAAAGCCAATCTATCCATCGGGCCCGTACCATTTGTGTCTTTGTGCCCTGGGACTGGAGTTATCGGCTTATTTGCAACTGTACCCCAAGCGTGTTTTCAAATCATACAACCGAGTCCAAAGACACCCTTCCCCCGACCATTAACAGGATCTCACCATGGCCATCTACCTAAACCTGGTTTTGGGGGTGCAGCGCACGCGGGTGACGGCCCCGGGACGGCTGGGAGCAGGTCCCGCTACGACGAGGTGACCGAGCAGGGAGTTTGCTCGCCGCGGCCGGCCCTGATCCACCCCGGGAACTTGGTTACCCGAGCCCAGGGACGCGCTGAGGCCTAGCCGCGAGGCCGGGCGGGCTCGAGTCTGTGAGGAGTTCCGTGCCCGGTCACAGAACCTTCCCGCCCGCCCCGCGGTCGCCTGCAGGCGGGGACACTCGCCGTCGTCTCCCGGCGACCGGACGCGCCCGCCGGGTCCCGGGCCGCCTCCCTTATCCTCCGGCCGCCTCCCTCGACCCGGCTCTGCGATCGCACCGGGCCCTTCCGGGGCGGCAGGAGCT
>NW_012267428.1:585020-585416 GCF_000151885.1 Dipodomys ordii | reverse complement strand
GGAGGCCACATGGCTGCCGGGCCGGCGCGGGCCTCCTGAGGACCGGTGTTGGTGTTTCTTTCCAAGGCCGCCGCCGCCCAGAAGGGAAAGATAGCCGGCCTCCGGTGTTGGCCGAGTGACTCGCGGCCCAGAGGGCAGGGGAGGCCGCGGCCTCCTCGGGAGCCATGTCGGTTGAGTCCGGCCCGAGCTCGCCCGGGCGTGCAGTAGGACCCGCGCAAGCCGAGCTTAGCCGCGGCGGCCCGCCGGCGGGACGCCGTCCCGGGGGCGCAGGGGACTGCCTTAGCTTCCTACGGGTCTGCTTCTTGTCGGCTTTGATGTGTATTGGACTCGTCCCCACTTCCCTGCTTCCCCCTCGTCCACTTTGTTTTCAGGCTTCTTCTCGGCCCGGACTCGTCT
>NW_012267428.1:581743-584600 GCF_000151885.1 Dipodomys ordii | reverse complement strand
GAAACAGGGTCTCGTGTAGTCAGGTGACCCAGTCTTCCTGACTCAACCTCCCCCAGGTGTTGGGATTGGGATTATTGGTGTGGGCCTCTAACCACACCCTTCCCCATTTTGCTGGCTAGGTCAGATTACTTAACCTCTCTGTGCCTTAACTCCTCCCCCCCCCCATTTAAAAATGGGCTTAGTATGAGACTGAAGGTACGTATTGCTCATGTGGTGTAGGGGTAGGATCGTAGCCTTGAGCAAAAAAGCTGTAGGACAGTGGTGGTTAGTTCCTGAGTTCAAGGTCCAGGGTCCACACCAAAAAAAAAAGGGAGGGGGGAATAGACTTTTGGTTATTTCTGTCTACCCACAGACTATTTGGTGATAAGCTATAGAGTTTAAATGAGGATGTTGTCACTAGAAATATTTACATTTTATGTACGTAGATTTTAAACAAAACCTTGGTGCCAGTCCTAGTCTTGAACTCAGGGCCTAAGCACTATCCTTGAGCTTTTTTTCCCCTCCCCCCCCCAATCCTGTGGCTTGAACTCAGGAGATGGGTACTGTCTCTGAGCCTCTCTGTGCTCAAGGCTAGCACTTTACCACTCTAGCCACAGTGCCACTTCAGGCTTTTTCTGTTTATGTGTTACTGAGGAATGGAACCTAGGGTTTCATGCATACTAGGCAAGCACTCTACCCCTAAGCCACATTCCCAGCCTTCCTTGAGCTTTTTTGCACAAGGCTAGCAGTCTCCCACTTGTGCAATACCATCATTTCCAGCTTTTTGGTAGTTAATTGGAAATAAGATCTCACAAGCTTTCCTGCCTGGGCTGGCTTCCAAGCACAATCCTCAGATCTCAGCCACCTGGGTAGTTAGGATTAGTAAGCCACTAATGACAAATGTATTCTTGTGATACTGTTTCTATTACTGGACAAGTTTGTTAAGCCTTGAAGATCTCTACACCTGAAAAGAATACAAGTTACTTTAAAAAGCAAGAGCTTGCAGGTTGCTGGTGTTTCATGCCTGTAATCCTAGCTTCTCAGGAGGCTGAGATCTAAGCTCAGGCAAGAAAATCTGTGAGGCTTTCTCCACTGAAAGTGGAACTGTGGCTCAAGTGGTAGAGCTCTAATCTTGAAAAAGAAGCCTAGGGAGAGCATCTAGGCCGGGTTCAAGCCCTAGGACCGGCACATATACACACAAAAAGCAAGTGCTTGAGCTGGGAATGTGGCTTAGTGGTAGAATGCTTGGCTAGCATTCATGAAACCCTGGGTTAGATTACTCTGTACCACATAAACAGAAGAAGCCAGAAGTAGTGCTGTGGCTCAAGTGGTAGAGTGCTAGCAAAAGATGCTCAGGAGTAGTGCCCAAGCTCTTGAGTTCAAGACCTAGGACTGGCAAAAAAAAAAAGACAACTGGCATGGTAGCAGGTAGATCCATCCTGAGGCAGGAGGATTTTAAGATCGAGACCAGCCTGGGTTACATAACAAAACCCTATCTCCAAGAAAAAAGTTTTTTGCCTATATCTCAATATGTCTTTCCTGACTCCTTAGGTTCTCTGGTAACTTATTACCTCCCCCTCTATAGCTCCTATATTAGTGTTCGTAATTTTAAATGTGTTTTCATCTTTTCAGGTAGGTTCTTTGAAGAGCAGTGGGCCATGGGATTCACTCATTGTTTAGGAATCCCAGAGTGTTAGATAAATGAATCAATGAGTGATTTTTAGAGCTAGAGGAAAGCTTAAAGTAATGATTCTCAAAGTGGTTCAACGTCCTCAAAGCCCTTTTAGGGTGCTTCCTAGTTTTCATACCTTAAGCAATCAGCATCTCCACTGATGAGTAAGATTCATAAGTCTTCAAGTAAAACAGACTTTAAAAAGACTTGCAAAATGTCAAAAAATAGGGCTAGGAAAGTGGCTCAGTAGGGTGCTTGCCTTGCATGCATGAGGCCCTGGGTTCCATTCCTCAGCACCACATAAGCAGAAAAAGCCGGAAGTGGTGCTCTGGCTCAAGTGGTAGAGCCTTAGCCTTGAGCTGAAGAGCTGAGGGACAGTGCCCAGACCCAGAGTTCAGCCTCCATGACCTACAAAAATGTAATAAATTAAAAAAAAACATATATATATATATATATCAATATCCTTCCACAAAGTTTATTTTTGTGGGTTTTTTTTGGCAGGTGACTATATTATAATGGGTTGATAATTTTATTTTAGTATGTGCTTAGTATGCACTATTTAGTAACACTAAAATGATTCATGTCTACTAATCCTTACAGATTTATTAATAATTAATATCTAGGTAATATGTTAGTGGTTTTAGGTGTATAAGAATTTTTGGCCAGGTACCGATTGCTCCCACTTATAATCCTAACTACTCAGGAGGCTGAGATCTGAGGATCGTGGTTCAAAGCCAGCCCAGGTAGGAAAGTCCATTGAGAGTCTTTATCTCTAATTAACCACCGGAACACCAGAAGTGTCTCAAGTGATAGAGCGCTAGCTTTGAGCTGAAGAGCTGAGGGACAGCTCCCAGGCCCAGAGTTCAAGCCCAAGAACCAACAAAAAGGGGGGGGGGCTGGGAAGGTGGCTCAGTGGTAGAGCGCTTGCCTTGAATGCATGACGCCCTGGGTTCGATTCCTCAGCACCACATAAGCAAAAAGAAAAAAGTCAAAAGTGGTGCTGTGGCCTAAGTGGTAGAGCACTAGCCTTGAGCTGGACAGCGCCCAGGCCCAGAGTTCAGGCCCCATGACCGGACCAAAAAAAAGAATTTTTGATATTCAGGATTGAATGCTAGACAAGCACTCTACCACCTGAACCACATCCCTAGCCCCTCAAGTTTTTGTTTTTGTTTTTATCAGTTGTGGGGCTCAAACTCTGTGCCTGGA
>NW_012267428.1:578644-580678 GCF_000151885.1 Dipodomys ordii | reverse complement strand
CATGTGTGTGCTCGTGCGCACACATGCATACATACCATTACTGGGGTTTGAATTTAGAGCCTGAGTGCTGTCCCGTTGCTTGAAGCTGGTGCTTTACCACTTCAGCCAAATCTCATGGACTTTCCTTCTTTGGCAGGCTTTGAACCTCAGTCCTCAGATTTCAGCCTCATGAATAGCTAGTGATACACTTGTGCGCCACCAGCTGCAGCATTTGAGCAATAGTTGTGATTAGCCCTCCCTCTCCCTCCTTTACAACTTGGCTTTAACTGTACTTTCAGCTGGGAATGTGGCTTAATGGTAGAATGCTTGCCTAGCATGCATGAAGCCCTGAGTTCAATTCCTCAGTACCACATAAACAGAAAAAGCTAAAAGTGGCTCAGGTTGTAGAGTGCTAGCTTTCAGCAAAAGAAGCTTAGGGAAAGTGACCAGGCCCTGAGTTCAAGCCCCAGGTCTGGCAAAACAAAACTGTACTTTCATAACCCAGTAGATAATTTCCCTCTGTGAGCCACTAAAATAATTTGTCCTTGCTGTCACACACCGTTACACCTCCTGCAAAATAATAGTGGTGTTGTTTTTCCTGTTAGGTCTACCTCTTTGTGATCATACATCATTCTGTTGTTTGAGCAACTCCCTTAACATCTGAACTTTTCAGTACTGAGGGTGTACTAGTTCATTTTCCCCAACCAAACTACATTCTCTGGTTTTCACCCTACTGTTTACCTGTCTCCCTAGACAAGCTGCTTGGAAGAATTGCCACTTCTCTTGCGCAGCTGTCACCTGACATCTGACTGCTGGACTTTTGTACTGTTGCCTGTACTCTTTTCTGGGATCCACTCACCATCTTCCCTGCCTGTACTCTGCATTATATATGTTTAGAGTCAACATAGTCAGTGACCCAAGACACAACTGCAAGGAAAGAAAATAAAATATCAGCCAGGCGCCGGTGGCTCACGTCTGTAATCCTAGCTACTCAGGAGGCTGAGATCTGAGGATCACGGTTCTGCCAGCTCAGGCAGAAAAGTCAGAGAGACACTCATCTCCAATAAACGACTAGCAAACCGGAAGTGGCACTGTGGCTTAAGCGGTAGAGTGCTCGCCTTGAGCTGTACAGCGCAGGGATAGCGCCCAAGCCCCATGATGGACAAGAAAAAAAAAAAAAGAAAATTCCATTTTCCAACTCTTATTAAGCCTTAACTGGGAAGAGTCCTGTTAGTGAAATGCAGCAAAGAAAGAAAAATCAAGCTGTTTTAGGCATGCTGTAGACATCTAGTGAGAGAAATTAGGGAAGTAAATGGCTCTCTACTCTGGCTTCAGAGGAAGCTGGGACAGAGGGAATACCTTCAGAAGCATCTGCTGCTCTCCTGGTCTGATCAGTGCTCTCTTTGGTAAGGGACTATTCAGGTTCATATTGGGTTTTAGCCAGCAAAAGGTGAAGGATGGAAAAGCCTGTTTGTTCATTTACTGAGACAGAGTCTCAGTATGTAACCCAGACTGGCCTGTAACTCAGCATCCTGCCAGTGTTACCTAAGAGCTGGGATTACAAGTACATGCCACCATGCCTAGCTAAAAAGACTTTTTGTCTATGAATATTTATTCTGCCATTAGGCAAACAGGAAAAGGTAGAGAGACTTCATACTTAGGAACTGTCTTCAGCTTCAATATTTTAAAGGAAATACTCTGCACAGGCAGAAGGGATCCTGGGAAGCCTAGAATCTGACAGTGGTAGAGAAGATGCCCTCCAAAAGAAAGAATAAGAGAAAAGTACTTCACCACTAGGAATTATTAATATAAACTACAAGGAGATAATATATCACCTCTTAAGATGGGAGGACAATATTTTTATACTTGATGATAATGAGGAGTGACAAAATGAATGAATAATTTTAATTTCCAAACAAGGTATCACGGTGCATTTCAAAAGCCAAAGGTTTTTGCTCTTTTTTTTTGACATTGTAATTTTCCCTTGTCTCATTTAGCTTATTTGATAATAGGTGGAAAAGTTTTATTGCAATGTCTTTTTAATGTGTAATCTTA
>NW_012267428.1:574993-576656 GCF_000151885.1 Dipodomys ordii | reverse complement strand
CACTGTGGCTCAAGTGGTAGAGCACTAGCCATGAGCAAAAGAAGCTCAGGGACAGAGCTCAGTCCCTGAGTTCAAGACTGACAAAAATAAAAATCACATGTAGGCTTTGTTAAAGGGAGAAAATGGAAGAGAACAAAGGAAGGGATGACATTATCCAAGAAGCATTGTATTCATAACCTGGTTTGTGGAATTGTGGCCCCTTTGAACAATTATTAACAGTTTATTTATTTATTTATTTTTGGATCCGGTCGTGTGAGCTGAACTCTGGGCCTGGGCGCTGTCCCTCAGCTCTTCAGCTCAAGGCTAGCACTTTACCACTTGAACCACAGCGCCACTTCGGTTTTTTTCTGTTTATGTGGTGCTGAGGAATCGAACCCAGGGCCTCATGCATGCGAGGCAAGCACTCTACCACAAAGCCAACTTCCCAGCCCTATTAACAGTTTAAAGACTGTTGTTAAGCATTCAAAGTACCTCAACATTCCTAGCTCAATCAGATCAGAATCTCACAAGGTATAGTTGAGAGTAGAGAACAACACAAAGGATCAATGGAAGTGGCTTTGGGAAAAGATAAATTTGACTACTGTTAGGCACAGTAACCTAAAGAAAGAAAAGTCCTGAATTAAGAAAATGGGAATATTTTGTAATTTTATATTTGTGTAAGTTAGAAGATTTAGGAACGATGGATAAATTTCTAGATATATAACCTACCAGAAAGATATAAAAGAAAAAAAACTAAGCAGATCTATAATCATCAATGAGATAAGAGTCTCATAGGGACTTTTCTGCCAGGCTGGCTTTGAACTGCAGTCCTCAAATCTCAGCCTCCTCAGTAGCTAGGATTACAGGTGTGAGCCACCAGTACCTAGAAATTCTGAGATTTTTTTTTGTTGGTTATGGAGCTTGAACTTTGGGCCTATGTGCTGTCCCCCAACGATTCAACTCAAGGCTAGCACTCTACCACTTGAGCAACAGTGCCAATTTCAGTTTTCTGGTAGTTAATTGGAGATAAGAGTCTCACAGATTTTCCTGATTGGGCTGGCTTTGAACTGAAGTTCTCAGATCTCAGACTCCTGAATAGCTACGATTATAGGCGTGAGCCATTGGCACCTGGCTCTGAGATTCTTCTGTCAACCACCTAAAAAGCCAGTAGAGCTGTGGCCCAAATGGTAGAGCTCTAGTCTTGAGTTAAACTCGGGAACAGCACCTAGGCCCTGAGTTCAAGCACTAGGACTGGTACACAACCAACCCCCCTCCCAAGATCAAAGATCTTAATGTAAGACCTGAAACTTTGAAACTGCTAGAGCAAAACATAGAGAAAACACTTGAAGATACATGTATAGGCAATGACTTTCTGAATAAGATTCCAATATATCACGAAATAATAGCAAAACCTAACAAATGAGAAGTTACATAATTAAAAAGCTTCTGCTCAGCAAAGGAAATAATTACTAGAGGGAACAAACTTACAGAATTGTAGAAAGCCATTGTAAGCTATACATCAGACTAAGGTTTAATATCCAGAGTATATTAAAAACTCAAAAACTATGGGCTGGGAATGTGGCTTAGTGGTAGAGTGCTTGCCTAGTATGCCGGGGGGTCGATTCCTAGTACCACATAAACAGAAAAAGCTGAAAATGGTGGTAGAGTGCTAGCCTTGAGCAAA
>NW_012267428.1:570078-571444 GCF_000151885.1 Dipodomys ordii | reverse complement strand
GGCAGGATAATGCGTACATTTCTTACCAAGCATTGCAGCCTCCTCCTTTAGACTTTATCTGCCTGGGCTGGCTTCAAATTTTGATCCTCAGATTTCAGCCTCCTGAGTAGCTAGGATTACAGGCATAAGACACGTGGCTGGTACCTTTTCCTACCTGTGATATCTTTTCCTACCTGAATGGTCTACTGGGAGGTGGTAGAAGGATTCTTGGAGCCTTGGATTTCTGAGCAACTGGAATTTCAAAGAGTTTATGTTAGCTGATAGCACAGAGCCTGGGGCTGTTAGGTTAAAGGAGGAGGACAGGTAACTAACTGGTGATTGTAAGTGGAGGAGAGAAGACTCAATAGGAATAGATGTAGTATTGGCTGTTCCTATGACTAACTATGGGACTTTGAAGTTAGTTGCATGTCCTTAGTTTTCCTGAGGGAAATCCTGCAGTGGTAATCTCTTTTGTTGTGTTTTTGTTTGTCTTGTGCTGGCTCTGGGGCTGGAACTCAAGGTCTAGGCTCCTTCCCTTTTGTTGTTTAGCTCTAGTGTTCTACCACCTGAACCACTGCTCCACTTCTGGCTTTTGGTGGTAAATTAGAGAAAATAGTTTCATGGACTTGCCTGCCCATGCTGGCTTAAACTTTGATCCTTCTGAGTGGCTAGGACTACAGGCTTGAGCCACCCAGGCTCGGTAATTCCTTTAAAAGTGCCTCTATCAAATTGGAACCTGAGAAACATTTATTCCAGGGGTTTTGGGAGCCCAAGGCTTATGCATTTGGAAATGAGACTCTTAAGGAAGAAAGGCAAGTTTTGAACAATGGGCCTTGAAAGCCCTGGTTTAGGAGTCCAAGGAGCCTGAAATGTGGGCTTTAATTGTTTCACAGTCATTCGCTTATGCCTAAAACTGCATGGGTAAAAATATCAGGTGTCTGATCCCTAAGGATCAGAGAGTGCTCTCTGGATGTTGAGAGGAAGGAGTGAAGCAGGATGAAAACAACTTAAGTGTTGTGATTTCTTGATCTCATTAATAAATCATATTCTCTTTATCTTCTACATCCAGTTACAGATGTATGTGTGTGTGTGTGTGTGTGTGTGTGCATGCATGCATGCACTAGTACTATGGCTTGAATTGACACCTCACACTCTTGCTTGGCTTTTTCACTCAAAACTGCTAATCTATTACTTGAGTTACAGCTCCACTTCCTGCTTTTTGCAGATTAATGGAGACCAGGGTCTCATGGATTTTTCCTGACTAAGCTGGCTTTGAATTGTGATCGTCAAATCTGGTCTCCTGAGCCATTCAAGGACAGGAATCATAACTCATTTTACTTGTATTCTCTAGTACTTTGTATATGTTATAGATATGGGCCGGGAATGT
>NW_012267428.1:561045-568673 GCF_000151885.1 Dipodomys ordii | reverse complement strand
CCATTCTGTTCTTCTATGAGGTCAGATGTTTCTGTAATATACAAATACCATTGGACTATCACTCTACTCAGAAAACCTTGTTGACTCCTCTTTTTCTGCAACCTATTAGTGTAGTTTGTGTGTGTGTGTGTGTGTGTGTGTGTGTGTGTGATCACACACCAAATCCTGGGGTTTGACCTTAGGGCCTCGTCACTGTCCCTGATCAAGGCTGGGGGCTCTACTGCTTGAGCCATAGCTCCACTTCTTGCTTTTTTGGTAGTTAATTGGAAATAAGTCTCATAGACATTCCCACCTGGGCTGGCTATGTACCTTGATCCTCAGATCTCAGCTTCCTAGGTAGCTAAGATTATAGGTGTGAACCAGTGGTACCTAGTGCTAGTGCAGTGTCCAAGACTCACCACACTCTGGCCCTAACTTCCTCTGCATAGTCATCTCTTTCCACTCCCTTTCCCCAGGTACAACAGGTCACTAGACTGGCTAGTGGCTTGCATAGCTAGCTCTGTAACTCTCAACCCCAGTCCCCTTTCTGGAATGTCTTTTGTTTCTGGTCTCCAGTGCTCTAATTGCTCTAATTTCTGCCCCAGTTTTTCTGTAAAGCTAGTCCCAACCTCCATACCTCCATACTCCTCTATGTCAGGGTTAAGTATGTTATGCTGTCCAACAACCTCAAAGTGGTGAGGCCTCTGAGCTACTTGGACATGGAGACTGAGCAGATCACAGTTTGACACCAATCAGGTCAAAAATTTATTGACTCTCCCATCTCAATAAGCTGAACATGGTGGCAGTAGCTTGTCATCAATATAGACAGGGGGAGGAGGACTGTAGCAGGAGAACCATGGCTGAGGGCTGCCCTGAAAAATAAAGAGTTTTGTTTGTTTGTTTTTCTGTTTGTCTTGTTTGTCTGTCTTTGGGAGTATAAAGCACAAAAAAGGAAAGACAAAGGGTGAACAAATCCAACAGTGGTATTCACTCAACCCTATGTTGAAAATGAACTAAACAACTTGTGAGAGGGCTGGGAAGGTGGCTCAGTGGTAGAGCACTTGCCTTGCATGCATGAGGCCCTGGGTTCGATTCCTCAGCACCACATAAGCAAAAAAAAGAAAAAAGCCGGAAGTGGCACTGTGGCTCAAGTGGTAGAGCGCTAGCCTTGAGCTGAAGAATTGAGGGACAGAGTCCAGGCCCAGAGTTCAGGCCCCACGACTGGACCAAAAAACAAAAACAATACAAACAAACAAAAAAAAAACAACTTGTGAGAGTGAAGGGTGACATTGCCCAAAAAGAAATGTACTCATTATCTGACTTATGAAACAGTGCCCCTCTGTAACAGTAACAGTATTATAAATAACAAGAAAAATATTGGGAAAAAAACAACCTAAAACAGTGTCAAAGAACCACTTACATACAAGTGCTCCAGTCCTAGAATGTTCAATTAACATCTGTTTTGCTTCCTCTCAAGAGTAGAAAATAACAGCCTTTGCCTTTCTTTGTAATCTGCACTGGACTACTTATCACACATGCTGGTCATTTCGTCTAAATCAACTGCTTTTGCAGACGTTATGGTTGATAAGTCATAGTAAAAAGAAAAAGTCCCTTAAAGAAGAAAGAATGGAGAAGATAAAACTATAATGACAGTCACTTAGCACAGCTTCTGGGCCCAGAAAGAGCTGGCTCTACTGCTACTTTCTGTAACTTGAGCCAGGGCAAGGCACAGGGGATAGAGTCCATGGCAGCTCAGCTTCAGTAGTGATGTTTCTATGGGCGCTCTCTGGGGAAGGGGACATAAAAGCCATGAGAATTTTGTGGTTTTGCAATGGTAAGGCTCAAACCCAGGGACTCAGGCAAGCACTTTATCTCTGAGCTATACCTCAGGAGCTCAGGGGAGTTGAAGGCACATGTCTATCCTCTCTGAGAGTACTTGCTTTTATCCAGACAGCTCTAGTGTCTGTCCTGCCTCATATTTACTTTCTGCCTACCCTTCAGAGATACTTTGGGGAAAGCCTGCTGGACTTCCTATTTGCTTCCCAGCAGCCTCTTCATCCTTGGGCCTGCTGGGCTACCTGCATTCCAGGAAGCACCGGGGAGCCTGGAACCACTCAACTGTGCTAGCCCAGGGCTTGCTTCTGAATTCCTGTGTTGCTGCTCTGCATTCCTCAGCTTTACACTGTGGCCCCAGGATCCAGCTTCCCTAGGACCAGGAGCTCATTGGTTATTTCAGAAAAACTTGCCTGTGAGTTGGGTGTAGCTCAGTGGCAGAGTGCTTGTCTAGCATGTAGGATGCCCTTGTGTTCAATGTGTGTGTGTGTGTGTGTGTGTGGGTGCAAGCACACACGTGCACATGTTCCTATATAAACTTCTTTATTTTTTGCCAGTCTTGGGGCTTGAATTCAGGGCCTGGGCACTGTTTCTGAGCTTCTTTTTGCTAAAAACTAGCACTCTACCACTTGAGCCACAGCGCCACTTCTAGCTGTTTATGTGGTACTGAGGAATCAAACCACGGGGCTTCATACTTGCTAGGCTAGCACTCTACCACTGAGCCACATTACTAGCCCAAGGATAGTTGTCTTGATAGCTATCAAGATAACCCTTAAGGTAGCCTGGATAAGACTCTGGGAAGAGACCATAAAAGCTCCATCTGAAGATGATCAAATCAGAGCACAGTTTCTCTTGGACCCCAAGCTTTGTACTCTAGCCTGAAGGCTCTTCTCCTGCCCTCCCAGGTCAGCCTCTCCCGCCAGCCTCCCCCACTGCAGCAAAGTGCTCCCTCAGAGTGTGCAGGTGAACACACTCTCCTGGCCTTAATTGGTCTTAGTCCCATCATTGTTGTCATTGCACGAACAACATAGACATTGCCATATAAAGTGTGAACAGTAACTACTTGTTGGAATGTTATTTTTGAACTGTTATTGTAAGGTGAATCATCCTAGAAGTCACATCCTAAAATATAGAGTCTTTATTTTACAATTAACAGGCTGCAGGCCGCCAGTTGTTACAGAGGCTTGTGGCACACAAATACACATAACACAGCTAGGAAACATGCTAAAGAGGAAAGAAATAAGAACAACACCAACAAGCCAATTCAACTCCAATGGAGAGCTGAATTGAAACTCCATAATGACTGGAGACGAAACAGGACAGAGGACTAGATAGAGACACACGTGGCATGGAGTCCAGCTGCTAGGCTGGTCCGGGCCTGAATAGGTTGGCGCAGGGGGCAGATCCTCAGGAAATTCCCAGTCCCAGGCACTAGACTGACAGATTCAGTAACCTATCAGCCAAGTGCCTGCCCCTGCCTCCAGGAGTCCGAGAGCACGAGCTCGCCCATTACCTGCAAGGCAGGTGTTGGAGATGGGGGTGGGGTTCTTCCCCCAGCATGAAGACAAGATGCCAGACCCTACCATCCACCATGTGGCCAATATGGCGTGGGCCAGACCTGGCCTCCTTACTTTGTTATATTATTGAAAAACATTCTGCATTTGATGACTTTTCTTTTTTCTTTCTTTTTTTATTTTGCAGTCTTGGGACCTGAACTTAGTGCTCAGGCACTAAGTTCTCAGGCACTGTCTCTGAGCTGCTTTTGCTCAAGGCTAGTACTTGAGCCACAGTGCCACTTCTGGCCTTTTTCTGTTTATGTAGTACTGAGGAATGGAACCCAGGGCTTCATGAATGCTAGACAAACACTCTACCACTAAGCCACATTCCCAGCCTGCTGCTGCCCTCCCTCCTAACACATAAAACCTACAACTTCACAATCACTTTTTTTTTGGGGGGGGGCGGGTGGTAGGGCTTGAACTCTGGGCCTGGGCGCTGTCCCTGAACTCTTCAGCTCAAGGCTAGCATTCTACCACTTGAGCCACAGTGCCACTTCCAGTTTTTTGGAGGTTAATTGGAGATTAGAGTCTCATGGACTTTCCTGCCTGGGTTGCTTTAAACTGTGATCCTCAGACCTAAGCCTTCTGAGTGCTAGGATTACAGGCATGAGCCACCAGTGCCTGGCCTCCAGCCAAGTCTCTCACCAGGCTTCTCAAGAAAACCTCACTAGTGTCTCATTCCTGTAATCCGAGCCACTCAGGAGACTGAGATCTGAGATCTGTGCAAAGCTAAACTGAGGCAGGAAAGACTGTGAGACTCTTATTTCCAATTCACCACCACCACACACACAAACACATACACGTGTGCGCGTGCGCGCGCACCAGAAGTTCTTGCTAGCCTAGAGCAAAAGGCTCAGGTACAGCTCCCAGGACCTGAGTCCAGGCCCCAGGACTGGCCAAAAAAAAAAAAGAAAGAAAGAAAAAAAAAAGTGGAGATTTTAGCCCTATACCTATAGATCATGCCTTGTCTGCTTGTCCACTTGGGGTGTAATATTACCTATTGAGAAGTTATATAATAAAGCTTCAAATGCAAAATGCTTTTCAATAATATAAGAACTCAAAAATAACATTCCAACAAGTAGTTACTGTTCACACTTTATATGGCAATGTCTATGTTGTTCGTGCAATGACAACAATGATGGGACTAAGACCAATTAAGGCCAGGAGAGTGTGTTCACCTGCACACTCTGAGGGAGCACTTTGCTGCAGTGGGGGAGGCTGGCGGGAGAGGCTGACCTGGGAGGGCAGGAGAAGAGCCTTCAGGCTAGAGTACAAAGCTTGGGGTCCAAGAGAAACTGTGCTCTGATTTGATCATCTTCAGATGGAGCTTTTATGGTCTCTTCCCAGAGTCTTATCCAGGTTACCTTAAGGGTTATCTTGATAGCTATCAAGACAACTATCCTTGGGCTAATAATGTGGCTCAGTGGTAGAGTGCTAGCCTTTAGCAAAAAGAAGCTCAGGAACAGTGCCCAGGCTCTAAGTTCAAGCCCCAGGACCTTCACAACAACAACAAAAGACCACTGCCCAGTCACCTTAGGATTGACCTAAAGCATGTCAGAGCCACCTAGCGCACCTTAGGGTTAGTTTAGCTTATCCAGCCTTCCCCCAGCACCTGGGGGTTTGTTCATTAGCTATGCCCATGTCATTTCATTAGCATTGATCCAGGGAAGGGACATGAGGACCTTGGCTATATTCATTTGCTATGGTCATCAGGCCTTCTGGTCATCAGGCCACCTGGTCCATGGATGGGTGGCATTAGCAAGCCTCTGGGCTGGTGGCTGCTTATGAGCTTACCCTGTGTTTTGCTGATAACTTACTTGCTCCCTACCCTGGATGGGCTCTTTGACTATGAGCATGTCACTCATGTAAATCCTAGCTACGCAGGAGATTGAGTTCTGAGGATCATGGTGCCAAAACCCCTGGGGCAGGAATCTCTGTTAGATTCATCTCCAATTAATCACCAATCACCAAACCCTATATGGAGCTGTAGTTCAAATGGTTTCAGAACACTAGCCTTGAGGGAAAAAGCTAAAGGGCAGCACCTAAGCCCCCGCGCGCGCGCGCACACACACACACACACACACACGATTCCCTAATCTTGGCTGGGAATGTAGCTTAGTGTTAGAATGCTTCCTAGCATACATGAAGCCCTGAGTTCGATTCCTGAGTACCTCATAACAGAAAAAGCCCAAAGTGGCACTGTGGCTCAAGTGGTAGAGCACTAGCCTCAGGGACAGTCCTGAGTTCAAGCCCCAGGGTTGGAAAAAAAAATTTCCTAATCTCTTCCACGTTTATACATCTCTTAGATCTTAATGTATTGCAGAAGGCTACTTTCTGAACTGCCCCTAATGAATGTTTGTTTTTTTTTTTTTTTGTTATTGTTGGCTATGGGGCTTGAACTGTGGGCTTGGGCGCTGATCCCTCAGCTCTTCAGCTCAAGGCAAGCGCTCTATCTACCACTTGAGCCACAGCGCCACTTCCGGTTTTCTAGTGGTTTATTGGAGATGAGAGTCTCACAGACTTTTCTGCCCAGGCTGGCTTTGAACAGTGATACTCAGGTCTCAGCCTCCTGAGTAGCTAGGATTACAGGCGTGAGTCACCAGAGCCCGGCTGAATGTTGTTTTTTTTTTCCATGAATCTAGAGAATTTTTTTCCCTCAGTTTTTACAAGAGGTCTCTGCCTTCCTGTCTCTGTTTCTGTCTCTCTCTCTCTTTGTACCAATCCTGGGGCTTGAACTCAGGACCTAAACACTGTCTCTGAGCTTATTTTGCTCAGAGCTGAGTACTTCACCACTTTTTGTCACAGCTCTACTTCTGGCTTTCTTTTTTGAGTAGTTTATTGGAAATAAGAGTCTCATGGTCTTTTCTGTCTGGGCTGGCTTTGAACCACAGTCCTCACATCTTAGTCTCCTGAGTCACTTGGATTATAGGCCTGAGCCACTGGTGCCCAGCAAAATCTCTTCTCTTACCCATGTCCAGACTTATAGCTCAGGCAACTTTGTGAAATAAAGCTCATAAAACTCATTTTCTATACTCAGAAAGATCAGAGAACACTTGGTAAGGACTCTTCCTTGTGTATGACTGGAAGCATGGCCTGCATAGGTTTAAACAAAAAATAAATTTATTGACTCACACGACTGAAAACTTTGGGTGTGTGTGTTGGGGTGGGGGTGGGGGTGGGGGTGTGGTAAGCCTTAACTCGAAGCATGGCTAAATCTAGGGTTGTAAGCACTATCCAGCCCTTGATTTTACTCCTGATGATTCAGCTTCACTTCCTGTCTCTCAGCTCTGTTTTCAGGAGGTTCTCTTCATGCAGTAGCAAAACACAGCTGCAGTAGCTCTAGCCTGTTCCTTTAATACTTAAGCCAAAAAAAAAGAGAGCAAGCCTGTTATCTCTAAGTGCCTGCAACAGTCCCCAAGTCACTCTGATGGGACCAGGAAGGTTGTTTGTTGGCCCCTGAATGATTTCTGTGATCAGGAAACTATGCTGGAGAAAGCGAGATGGGCCCAGGGAAGAGCTGGGCATAAGTGCCCAGGTATTCAATATGCTCTGAAATCTCTCCTGAGGTGGAGCGCACACATTCCCATCACTTGGCACATTGCAACTCCTAGGAAAGACTTCACTCAGGATTCTGAGATAGAAAATAAGGTATGTAAAGTTAGTGTGAACCCAGAGGACGAGGCCTTCAGCTGAGTCAAGATGTCCTTATGCCTTCAAGACACAGGCCTTTTTTGTTTTAGATATTAAAGACTGATCTTTCCAGGGAAATATGTCCCCACTGGGCACTGGTGGCTGACACCTGTAATCCTAGCTACTTAGGAGGCTGAGATCTGAGGACTGCAGTTCAAGCTAGTGTAGGAAGAAATGTTCATAAGCCTTTAAAAAATATATATATATATTTTTTTTTGGGGGGGGTGGGTTCGTTGGTGGTGCCTTCTGTGTGTGGGGGGTGTCTGTCCGTTCTTTCTTTCGCTGCGGGTGCTTTCTCTCTTGCTTGAGCGCTCGCTTTCCTTCTTTTTTTTTTTTTCTTGTTTGTTTGTTGGTGATGGATCGCAGGGTGTGTTTTATGTATGGCAGGCACTCTCTCTCTGAGTGAGGTTCCTTGCCCGTCCATAAAATTTTTTTTTTTTGTAAAGATTCACAAGATTGGGGCTGGGAAGATGGTTCAGTGGTAGAGTGCTTGCCTTGCATGCCTGAGGCCCTGGGTTCGATTCCTCAGCACCACATAAGCAAAATGAAAAAAGCTGGAAGTGGCGCTGT
>NW_012267428.1:558636-560995 GCF_000151885.1 Dipodomys ordii | reverse complement strand
AGGCCCTGGGTTCGATTCCTCAGCACCACATAAGCAAAATGAAAAAAGCTGGAAGTGGCGCTGTGGCTCAAGTGGTAGAGCGCTAGCCTTGAGCTAAAGAGCTGCGCCCAGGCCCAGAGTTAAGGCCCCATGACTGGACTCCCCCCCCAAAAATAAAAAGGATTCACAAGATTTTTATCTCCAATTAACTACCAAAAAGCCAGAAGTGGAGCTGTGGCTCAAAGAGTAGAGTGCCAACAGTAGACTGCTGATCCATACCTCTAGCCTGTTTTTGCATTGGCTATGTTATTGAGATAGGATCTTGCTTCCTGCCCCGGCATGCACTTAAAATGAGATCCTGCCAGGCACTTGTGACTCACGTCTATAATCCTAGCTCCTCAGGAGGCTGAGATCTGAGGATCACAGTTCAAAGCCAGCCCAGGTAGGAAAGTCTGTGAGATTCTTGTCTCCAATAAACTACTCAGACAAAGCCAGAAGTGGTGCTGTGGCTCAAGTGGTAGAGCACTCGTCTTGAGCACAGAGAGGCTCAGGGACAGGCCTTGAGTTCAAGCTCCAGGACTGGAAGCAAAAAAGAGATCTACCATTTTACACTTCTCACCACATCTGGGATGACAGATGCACACTACTATGCCCAGCTTCTCTTATTGGGAAGGAGTTTCTCAACCCCCATCCCCACCCCAATTGGCCTGGAACCTTGTTCTTCCCTATTTCATTTCTTCTAGGATTGTTTCTTTCCTTGCATATCTGAGGAAGGACAATTTTACCAGGTTTTTCACTGCATCTGTACTGTTAATCACTAAATTTAGAAAGAATCCTGGTGTTTAACACAAATAATGAAAACAGTGCAACCATATGAAGGAACTTTATGCAACCATGAGAACAAGGAGAAAACTCTGTGTACTGATTTAGAACATGCTCCCAAATACTCTGAGTAAAAAAAACCATGCATCTGATCTGCTTTATAATATGCTGTATTATAATAGAAAATTATTATTATTATTATTTTGTGTTGATCCTGGGACTTGAACTCAAGAGTCTGAGTGCTGTCTCTGGCCTTTTTTGCTTAACACTAGTGCTCTACCATTTGAGTGACAGCTTCACTTCCAGCTTTTTGGTGGTTACATGAAGATAAGAGTCTCATTGACTTTCCTGCCTGAACTGTTTGTGTGTGTGTGTGTGTGTGTGTGTGTGTGTTGTCAGTCATGGTGCCTGAACTCTGGGTCTTAGGTCTCAGACTTGGCAGTCACCTAGTTGGTTCTAGCTGTCAGCCATCATGTAAATGGCTCAGCCTCTCTGTGTTGCATGCAAAGTATGTTTCTTACTCAAGGCTGTGCCAGGAGTCAGCCCTTCCTGTTCCAGCAGGGAAAGTCCCCCTTCATGCCACGTGCTTTAAACTGAAACCAAAGTCTAACTGCCAGCCACCAAAAGGATGAGATCCACACACCCATTACTTCACAGCCCAGCTACCTTCTACTACCCTCACAGATGGCCCCCTCCCTAACAAATCCAAGGCAAAGGCCAAGGCCAGGGGGCTCCAGGAAGCCAGCCCCTGGCACTTTCTAAATCTACAATTCTTTTCCTTCCAGAGAGGAGTTGTTTTTTGTCCCCTGCCCCCTCTTTTCAAGCTTTTTCTTTTATGATTCATGTTTTAAATTTAGCTAAAAATTGCAGATCATTTTTGAAAGGTGAAAGGAAGCCGGTAGATGATTCTATTTTTCTTTCTCAGAAAAGAAAGGTTGAAGAGGCATCACCCCATTTCCCTAGGAAACCTCAAGTGAGGGGTAGGGTGCATCTTAAGGGCCAGGCAGGCAGAGAGTAGCTACCAGGGTGAGATAGTGGTAGTGGTGGTGGTGGTGGTGGTGGTGGTTGTGGGTGTACTAAAAGCTACCCCTGGCCTATATTTTTTCCATGGGAGAAGGAGGCACATGAGATTCCATGCTGTGTATGTGTTTATTTCTTTAATTATTTAATCTTTGGTGTAAGGGATTAAACATAGGGTTCAAGCATGTTATCACTGAGCTCTGTCTGAATCTTTCTCACTGGTACTAAGTCTTGTCCACACAGGCCTCATCTGGTTATCAGGGTTTTCAATGCACTCTCCCACAGGTGAAGCCCACATTTGTATTTCTATGCCACACCCATTCCTGGAACTCCAGCTCCTCTATCTAAAGGTCTACCCATCACCAATGTCTGAGCAGTACCCACAAGCACTTGAGAAAGCCACTCTACTCACAGCCTTTGCCTTCTGGGATGTGGAAACTGTCCTTGAACTTCCTCAGGTCAAGGCTCCTGAGTATCCTTCATGTCTCTCGTCTTCTCCTTCTCCCTCCCTCCCTCCCTCCCACCCTCCCTCCCTCCC
>NW_012267428.1:535701-558511 GCF_000151885.1 Dipodomys ordii | reverse complement strand
TTTCCGGTTGTGGGGCTTGAACTCTGGGCCTGGGCCCTGTCCCTGAGCAGTTTAGCTCAAGGCTAGTGCTCTACCACTTGAGCCACAACACCACTTCCAGTTTTCTGGTGGTTTAGTGGAGATGAATTTCCCAGACTTTCCTGCCCAGGCTGGCTTTGAACCATGATCCTCAGATCTCAGCCTCCTGAATAGGATTACAAGCATGAGATATCAGTGCCTGGCTCAAAACTTGTTTAAAATAATGTATGCTTTTGCTGGGTGCTGGTGGCTCACCGCTATAATTCTAGCTACTCAGGAGGCTGAGATCTGAGTATCTTGGTTTGAAGCCAGCCAGGGCAGGACTCTTATCTCCAATACACTACTAAAAAAGCCAGAAGTAGAGCTATGGCTCAAGTGGTAGAGTGCTAGCCTTGAGCAAAAAAGGTGAAGGACAGGCCCTGAGTTCAAACCCAGTACTTTCTGTCTCTCTCTCTCTGTCTCTTGGTCTCTTTCTTTGTCTATCTGTCTCTGTCTGTCTGTCTGTCTGTCTCTCTCTCTCTCACACACACACACATACAGAGCTCAGGGACAATGCTTAGGCTTTAAGTTCAAGCCTAGTACTGGCACTTACATACATACATGCGTATACATACATATACATGCATACACACAAATATTTTTATTTTATTTTTTATTTTATTTTTGCCAGCCCTGGGACTTGAACTTAGGGCTTGGGCACAATCCCTGAGCTTCTTTTGCTCAAGGCTAACACTTTACCATTTGAACTACAGTGCCACTTCCAGCTTTTTTTCTGTTTATGTGGTACTGAGGAATCAAACCCAGGGCTTCATGCATGCTAGTTAAGCATTCTACCACTAAACCACATTTCCAGCCCACAAATGCTTTTATTGATTAGAGATTTATTTTCTCAGTTTACTATTTTGGCAGCAGCCTGATTAAGACAAAATTCACATACTTTGTTTAGATTGTACAATGCATGGCTCTTACTATATGCATAAAGTTGTACAATCATCACAACAATAGACTTCACAACATCTTCTTATGCTCCTGCAAAAAGAAAGCCTACTGGCAGCAACTCCAGTTTCTGCTCCCAATAAAATGTTTCTCAGCCTTAGGTTAGATTCTTATTAATCTACTCCTGTCACCATAGATTTGCCTTTTCTGGTTATTTTATGAGCAAAATGTGTCCTTTTGTGTTTGTTCATTTTCTGGTTATTTTATGGGCAAAATGTGTCCTTTTGTGTTTGTTCATTTACTCAGCATCATATTTCTAAAATTTATCCATGTCATAGCATAAATCAGTACTTCATTCCCTTTCTACTGCCAAATAATGTTTCATTGAATGCACACACAATATATATACATATATATATACATACATACATACATATATATATTTATATAATGCATTTTTTTTACCCATCGATCAGTGGATATTTAAATTGTTTCCATTTTGTGTGTGTGGGAAACCAGTCATCTGCCATGGAACTATATCCTTGTCCTTGTTTTACATTTTTAGTTTTTGTGAATAACACTTCTATGAGCATTTGTGCATATTTTATGTGTGTGTTGGTGTTAGAACTCAGGATTTTGTACTCTATTTTGGCTTTTTCTGCTCATGATTAACGTTCTACCATTTGAACCATGTCCTCTGTCCTGCTTTTTGTTGGTTAATTGGAGAATATTTCATTTTACATTTATTTGGTTATGCGGCTTGAACTCTGGGCCTGGGTACTGTCCCTCAGCTCTTCACCTCAAGGCGAGTGCTCTACCACTTGAGTCACAGCACCACTTCCGGTTTTCTGGTGGTTTATTGGAGATAAGAGTCTCACAGACTTTCCTGCCCAGGCTAGCTTTAAACCATGATCCTCAAATCTCAGCCTCCTGCATAGCTAGGATTACAGGCATGAGCCATCAGCACCTGACAAGAATATTTAATTAAATGTATATTTTACTTATACTTACAGAACTCTATTTATTTGTACTGATTTGTTTTTGGGAAAAAAAATTGAGGGTTAGGTACATTAGTACATACCTGTAATCTTAATTATTTGGGAGGTAGAGATTGGATGATGGTGGTTCAAAGTCAGACCAGGCAAAATAAAAAGTTTAGAAGACTTCATCTCAACCAAGTTGGATGTGACAGTACATTTCTGTGATTTAAACTATTGGGAAGTATAGGTAAGAGAATTTTGGTTAGCGAGTAGCCCTGGCAAAATACATGAGATTTTAACCACCACTACCACCACTACCACCAAACCCCAAACAACAATAACAACAAAAATCCTAAAGCAAAAAAGACTTGGGAGCCAGGTACCAGTGGCTCATGCTTGTAATCCTAGCTACTCAGGAGGCTGAGAACTGAGGATCACATTTTTTTTTTTTTTGGTTGGTCGTGGGGCTTGAACTCTGGGCCTGCGTGCTGTGCCTGAGCTCTTCAGCTTAAGGCTAGTGCTCTACCACTTGAGCCACAGTGCCACTTCCACTTTCCTGCCCAGAGTGGTTTTGAACTGTAGTCTTCAGATCTCAGCCTCCTTAGTAGCTAGGATTACAAGCATGAGCCACCAGCACCTGGCCTGAGGATCACATTTTGAAATCACCCCAAGCAGGAAAGTCCATGAACTTTTTATCTCCAATTAACTACTCAAAAAGCTAATAGTAGAACTGTGGCTCAAGTGGTAGAGTACAAGCCTTGAGTGAAAAAGCTCAAAGACAGTTCCTAGACCCTGAGTTCAAGCCCCGGACAGGCACACACACAGACACACACAGACACAGGCGCACAGACACAGAGACACACAGACACACACTCACACACTCAAATACACACAGATGCTTTTTACTGCTGGGCACTAGTAGCTCAGGCTGGTAATCTTAGCTATTCAGGAGACTGAGATTTGAGGATCACGGTTCAAAGCCAGCCTGGGCAGGAAAGTCTGTGATACTCTTTTTTTTTTTTGGTCCGGTTATGGGGCTTGAACTCTGGGCCTGGGCGCTGTCCCTCAACTCTTCAGCTCAAGGCTAGCGCTCTACCACTTGAGCCACAGCGCCACTTCTGGCTTTTTTCTTTTTGCTTATGTGGTGCTGAGAAATCGAACCCAGGGCCTCGAGCATGCAAGGCAAGCGCTATACCACTGAGCCACCTTCCCAGCCCCTCTGTGATACTCTTATGTCCAAGTAACCATAAGATAATCAGAATTAGCTGTGGCTCAAAGTGGTAGCCTCGAACAAAAAAGCTTAGGGACAGTGCCCAGGTCCTGAGTACAAGCTCCATGACCACCAGCAACAACAAAAAGAATGCTTTATACATTTTAAGTGGTTAAAGAAACAAAAACCAAGCTGGGTGCCATGGCTCAAGCATGTAAAGGTAATCCTAGCTACTTGGTTTGTGGAGATTTAGGAGTTACGTTAGAAGGTAGCCCTGCAAAAAAGAGCTTGTTAGACTCCATCTCACCTTATTATTGGGTGCAATGGGGTGGTTGGTATGTGCCTGACACCCCTAGAGACTGGAGGAAGCAAAAGTAAGAGAATTGAAGCCCTGGGCTGGGAAGGTAGCTCAGTGGTAGAGCGCTTGCCTTGCATGCCAGAGGCCCTGGGTTGATTCCTCAGCACCACATAAGCAAAAAGAAAAAAGCTGGAAGTGGTGCTGTGGCTCAAGTGGTAGAGCGCTAGCCTTGAGCTGAAGAGTTGAGGGACAGCGCCCAGGCCCAGAGTTCAGGCCCCCATGACCAGACCCCCCCCCAAAAAAAGAGAATTGAAGCCCTGGCTGGCCTTGGCAGAGAGTGAGACCCTGTCTCAGTAATAACCAGTACATAAAAGGATGATGAATTGGCTTAAATGGGAAAGTGCTTGCTTAGCGAGTATGGGTCTTGAGTTCGATCCAGAGAGAGAGAGAGAGAGAGAGAGAGAGAGAGAAATGGGGGGAGAGAAGGAGAGAGAGGGAAAGGGTAAGGGAGACCTACCTACTCAGGAGGCTGAGATCTAAGGATCACATTTTGAAGCCAGCTCAGGCAGGAAAGTCCCTTAGACTCTTACCTCTAATTAATTAACAAAAGGCTGGAAGTAGAGACATAGTTCAAGTGGTCGAGCATCAGCCTTGAGTGAAAAAGTTGAGCAAGCATTCAAGGGACTGAATGGTGTTTAATGTATGTGCGTACACATGCATACACGCACACACACACACACATACACACACACACAGAGTGATAAACCCATTTGGTGAGCAATGGGACCCAGCGAGCAGTGAGTGAGAGGGATTCCTCTACTCCATAGGCTGATGCTGGGAGGGTTGTGCTGTCTGTGCAAGCAAATCCTAGCTTAGACAATCAGCTTTACAAGAAACAGATGCTTTGTATTAAAAAGCACAGCACTCTCCAACCGAATTCCTATGTTTCAGCTAAGGTTTCCTCAGTAAATCGTTAGGGGGCTGGGAATGTGGCTTAGTGCTAAAGTGCTTGCCTATCATGCATGAAGCCATGGATTCAATTCCTCAGTACCACATGCACAGAAAAGGCTGGAAGTGGCACTGTGGCTCAAATGGTAGAGTGCTAGCCTTGAGCAAAAGAAGCTCAGGGACAGTGCCCAGGTCCTAAGCTCAAGCCTCAGGACTGGCAAAAAAAAAAAAAAAGATTGTTATTATAAAGGTGATATACAGAGGGGTGACCATCACATAAGTCAGGTGATGAGTACCTTTCTTTTTGGACAATGTTACCCTTTCCCTTCCCTCTCTCCCAGTTTTTTCCTCTGGTCCCCACTTACAAGTTGTACAGTTCATCTTCAACATAGTGTCTTATTGAGTACCACTGCTGCATTTGTTTATCCTTTGTCCCTCCATTTCTGTGCCCCTCCCTTACACTCCCAAAGACAGATAAATAGAAACAAGATCAAAAGACAAGAAAAGAAAAACAGGAAAAAAAAACAACACCCAATTCTTCCATTTCCTAGAGTGGCTCAGTGGTAAAGTGCTTGCCTTGTATGCATGAGGCCCTGGGTTTGATTCCTCAGTACCACATAAGCAGAAAAAGCTGGAAGTGGTGCTGTGGCTCAAGTGGTAGGGCGCTAGCCTTGAGCTGAAGAGCTGAGGTACAGCACCCAGGCCAAGTTCAAGCCTCACGACTGACAAAAAAAAAAAAAGAAGAAGAAAAATGATATAAATTAGAAACTCAAATCCAAAGAAACTAAGAGTAAGCTGGATGGGACAGGTCAGTTCCCAGGCCCTAAGTTCAAGCCCCAGGACTGGACGCCAAAAAAAAAAAAAAAGAAAGGATTTGTCTAATTTGAAAAAAAGGTGGAGAAGATCTGGGTGTCCCATCCATCCTGACTTGTGCCTATGTGACTGGAGCCTCCTCAGGCAGACATTGTCCTATTGGCCCAGGAATTGTGGCTGTTTTGTGGCTCGAAGCAGAACATCTGTCACAGAACACACATGCCTGTGTCTTCTTCAGCAGCTTTTGCACAGGTAAGATCTGGCTGTTCCTTGGCCTAGCATCCTGAGTTTTCCTAGGCCTTTTTTCTTTTGGGCTCCTACTCTGCTGTTTATGAGGCTCTACCAGCAAAGATGAGTGGATCCCTTTGCCCTCAGTTGTGGATCCGTTTGCCCTTAGTTGTCCATGAAAATTTCTTCTTCTTCTTCTCCTCTTCCTCCTCCTCCTCCTCCTCCTCCTCTTCCTCCTCCTCCTCCGTTGTGGGGCTTGAACTCTAGGCTTGGGCACTGTCCCTGTGCTCTTCAGCTCAAGGCTAGCACTCTACCACTTGAGCCACAGCGTCACTTCGGAGATAAGAGTCTCACGGCCTTTCCTGCCTGGGCTGGCTTTGAACTGTGAGCCTCAGATCTCAGCCTCCTGAGTAACTAGGATTATAGGTATGAACCACTGGTGCCAGGCTCTCTTGTTTCTTCCATAGTTTGGATCCTTCTTTTTTTACTTCTCCCTTTTCCTCTCTTCCTCTTTTCCTCTCATTCTGTCTCTGTCTCTCTGTCTCTTGCTCTCTCTTCTCCCTCTCTCTCCCTCTCTTTATCTCTCCTCTCTCTTCTCATTCACAGACATTTTTCCTACATCCCAAAGGGAAAACTGTACCTAGACTGATTAAATAATCTCCTAAACCATCTTTAGATTTTGGAAGACTCAGATAGTTTTGATCTTTGATCTTTGTAATCTGCTTCCTGGTATTGGATGGTGAGTTTATTTCTTTATTTGTTATACTTTATAACATTAAAATCATTCACTTCTGGGCTGGGATGTAGCTCAGTGGGGCAAAGCGCTTGCCTAGCAAGCGCAACGTCGTGGGTTCGATCCCCAGTACCAAAAAAGAAAAGACAAAAAAAAATACAGTTAAAAAAAAACCCACACAAAAAAAAACCCAACCCTTTAAAATCATTCACTTCATACTTCGCTATGCATATACTCCATTTGCTAGATACATTGTTGCTTTATAACTTTGCATGGCAACTATTTGACTAAGGATAAAAAAATGATAATTTTATTTTACCTGTCCTTACTTCTCTGTAATATTTTTTCTTTGTTTCTTCTCTCCCCTGCAGTACTGGGATAGAATCAAGGGTTTTCTCACACGTTAGGAAAGTTCTCCCTCACTGAGCCACATTCCTACTCTTAGTAACTTTTCTTTTCTGTGCCAGTACTGAGGCTTGAACTTGGGGCCTTGTAATTTCACTTAGGCTTTTTTGCTTGAGGATAGTGCTCTACTACTTGAGCCACTGCTCCTCTTCTGGCTTTCCCCCCCCCTCTTTTGGTTAATTGAAGATTCTCATGGACTTTCCTGGGCTGGCTTTAAACCTTGATCCTCAAGATTTCAGCTTCCTGAGTAGTTAAGGTTACAAGAATAAACCTGTAACCCTAGCTCACTCTTAGTTTTTTTGTGTGGATTTGAGTTTCTAATTTATATCATTTTTCTTCTTTTAAAAGAACTCTTTTAAAAGAGTTGGGTTTTTTCCTTCTTTTTCTTTTCTTTTGGTCAAGTATTCATTTATCTGTTTTTGAGAGGGCAATGGAGGGGCATAGAAAGGAGGGACATAGGACAAACAAATACAGCAGTGGTACTCCCTAGACACTATGTTGAAAATGAACTATACGATTTGTGGGTGGGAATGGGAGGGAAAAACAGAGAGAGGGAAGGAAAGGGATGACATTGTCAAAAAAGAAATGTACTCATCACCTGACTTATGTGATGGTCACCCCTCTGTATATCACCTTTATTTTAACAATCTTTTTTTTTTTGCCACTCCTGAGGCTTGAACTCAGGGTCTGGGCACTGTCCCTGAGCTTCTTTGGCTAATACTTTACCATTTGAACCACAGCACTCTGTTTATGTGGTCCTGAGGAATTGAATCCAAGGCTTCATGCATGTTAGACAAGCACTCTGCCACTAAGCCACATTCCCAGCTCCAACAATAATTTTAAGCAAAAGAGAAACAAAAACAAAAACTTCTTTTGGCAATATATGTGTATCTGTGTGTGTGTGTGTGTGTGTGTGTGTGTGTGTGTGTGTGTGTGTGTTGGTGCTGAGGCTTGAACTAAGGGCTTAGGTGCTGTCCCTAAGGTTTTTTTTGTTCAAGTCTATCACTCTACCACTTGAGCTGCAGCTCCATTTCTGCTTTTTTATTTGTTTGTTTGTTTTTGTTTTGATGGTTAATTGGAATTAAGAGTTTCATGAATTTTCCTGCCTGGGCTGGCTTGGAACCATGATCCTTACATATCAGCCTCCTGAGTAGCTAGAATTACAGGTATGAGACACCACTTCCTGGCTTTAGCATTTTTTTTTTGTCAGTTGTGGGCTTGAACTCTGGCCTTGGGTGCTGTCCCTACACTCTTCAGCTCAAGGCGAGAGCTCTACCACTTGAGCCACAGCACCACTTCCAGCTTTCTGGCAGTTAATTGGAGATGAGTCTCATGGACCTTCCTTCCCTGGTTGGCTTTGAACTGCAGCCTCCTGAGTAGCTAGGATTCCAGATATGAGCCACTAGTACCCGGTGCATTTTTTTTAGTTGTTTGTAGTCTGCTGAGGTCCCTAGTTATTACTCTACTCTTCCAATTTTTTTTCCTGCTTCAGGGTCATGGAACAAAGTACAAAATGGGTTTTCAATTATACACTGCCACCCCAGAAATGACCACCAGATGGAGCGCCTTCCCCTTTCTCACTCCCGTATCTGGAGTCACCTATGGCTGCCTGTAGCCTGGTGGTTTGAATTCCTTGGTCTCCTAACCTTGAATAAGAAATGATGTCTATTCTCCCTCTAAAACATTTAGTGTTGGAGACCTGTGCTTGGGCTTAGGCATCTTGGAAATAGGGCATCCCAAATTATGCTTTTGTTCATGGAGGACAGGAAGGCTAACTGCTATTCTCTATCTAGAAGCTTCATGAGAGATATCAGACACGAGTTCATTGTATAATGACGACACAGAGAGAAGGCATGTAGACTGGCCTCACACAAATCCTGTTACTGGCAGTCATACCATTCTAGGCCACCCAATAACCTTGCAGGGCTACAAAAGCAGATACTTCAGGGGCCTATGAGGGTGCAGCTAGTAGGTAATTACAGATTGCAGTGAAGTGGGGCCTGATGGCAGAGAAAGCTCTTTATGAATGTTTTGAAATTCAAAATTGCTTCAAGCATTGTCCAAAAAGAAATGTACTCTTTACCGGACTTATGTAACTGTAACCCTTTTGTACCTCACTTTTAAAATAACAATAAAAACCACATTAGCTTAAAAGTACACATCTTCAGACTACTTACTTTTTTTTCTGTCAGTTGTGGGGCTTGAACTCAGGGCCTTGGTACTGTCTATGAACTTTTATATTCAAGGCTAGCATTCTACCACTTGAGCCACAGCTCCATTTCTGTTTTTTTTTTGTGATGGTTAATTGGAGATCAGAGTCTCAGGAACTTTCCTGTCTGGGCTGGCTTTGAACTCTGATCTTCAGATCTCAGCCTCCTGAGTAGCTAGGATCATAGGCATGAGCCATTGGCACTCAGTTTAAGCTATTTACTTTTAAAATGTCTGGCATAGTATTATATCCAAGCTGCATTGCAGGGTCCTTTCCTGTCCACTGCTATCCCTATTCCTTCTCTCATCTCTTCCAATGTATATTTCGTCAAACCCCCAGCCATGACCTTCAACATTCTCTGTTGAGGACATAGGTCCTTGGTTCACAAGGCTCTTTGTCTTTTCCTGGTCTGGATATTCATTGATGGTCCAGTACACATGGGTCTTGGCTATGGGGACCTAAGCTGGCACAGGCAGAACTACCTGGCTGCCTAATTCCAAGGGGGCACTTTTCCCCTTAGAGTCTGTGAGACTGACACCTCCTAGTGTTCCAGGGATTGTGCAGAGAGTAGTAGCCAGTCACTGAAGTCACTCTTTTCTAGACCACTTCCATGGCCAGCCACCAGATGGCGATCTTCCTGCCTTGGGATGGGGCTCTGCATTCAGAAACAAATTGATGAGGAAGCTCAATTAAGGACATGTTAGTGGCTCTATTAGCTATAAAGAATGGCTTGTTACATATGATGCTAGACCTCCTGAGCCTTGTAAATCTGCCGAAAAGTGAAATGTCCAGCCCTCTGTGCCCCACAGCAATCGAACTTCCTCCCTGGGAGAGGAATATGAGATCAAGAAATAGGTCCCTGAGCTGTATGCTGGTGGCTTATGCCTGTAGACCTAGTTACTCAGGAGGCTAAGATCCGGAGATCATGGTTTTGAGAAAGGAAGGAAGGAAGGAAGGAAGGAAGGAAGGAAGGAAGGAAGGAAGGAAGGAAGGAAGGAAGGAAGGAAGGAAGGAAGGAAAAAACTGGAAGTGAAGTTGTGGCTCAAGTAGTAGAATGCCAGCCTTGAGCAAAAAAAAGCCAAAGTTGAACATGAGACCCTAGTACTGACACAAAACAAGAAAGCAATTGGCCCCAGAGTCTTCATTTTTATGATGCTTGGGATATAATAATTATACTCCATATCTCACTTGCTTGGATTGCCCACCTGTGTCCTGGCTTGGAGGGTAGGTAGGTAGGGACAGAACTGGGCTTGTATATTGGTGGGCTAGGCAGAGTGCTGACCTCAGGTACAATGGAAGATAAGAGTCCTGGAAGGCTCAGCGTCTTCCCTAGCCTATGCACTGATGGGAAGAGCCAGCTCTGGGAAGGCGGCCAGCCAGCTCCGGTACCTCCCAGGAGAGCTGGGGTGGATACAATCTGACTAAAGGACCATTTGTTTGTTTTGTTTCCATCAGCACCTCTAGAATTTCTACAGAGAAGGGCCCAGGGGCATCAGTCTGGCTGGATGGGGGTGGTCTAAGGGATGCAGAAAAGGGAAGCACTTAAGGATGTGTATGACTAGGAAGGATGCTGTTTACCCCACCTATAAGCAACAATATTTCTAGAAACAAGTTTATTCACACTCACACAAGGGCATTATTATAAGTTCCTATTTTGTCTACAAGATCGATGAAGGCTATAGTTATGGTGTACTATGGTACATAGACATAATTGCTCTGGATGATGGGATTTTTATGAGCAGCGAAGAGGTGTGTTCATGGTCATAAGGAATGTCAATGATTTCAGCATCCCAGTTGGGCCAATTCATCAATCTAAAGAGTGATGGTGAAGAGATGATATGGACTAACCCCAAAAGGAGGGGCTGGGAGGAAGGGACAAGACACAGAGAACAAGGTTTGATGGCCCACACCTGTAATCAGGAGGCTGAGAGAGGCCTGAGGATCCTGATTTGAAGCCAGCCTTGGCAGAAAAGTCTGTGAAACTCTTTTTTTCAATTAACCACCAAAAAGCCAGAAGGGGAGTGTGGCTCAAGTGGTAGAGTGCTAGTCTTGAGCACGAATGCTCAAGGACAGTGTTTAAGGCCCAAGTTCAAACCCCCGGACTGATACAAACAATAACAAAAAGAGCTGGAGGCATAGTTTATTTGGTAGAGAGCCTGCCTCACTGGTTCAAACCCCAGTATAACCCCTCCCCCCAAAAAAAAGGAAAATAAAGAGGATATATCTTTCCTCTGCTCTTTTGCTCTACTGAGACTCAGCCAGTTGGTTAGAGCATGTTCATTTTGAGGGAGGAGAAATCTTCCTCAAGCCACCAACACAGGCCAGTCTTTTCTGGACACTCCAGAAACAATGCTTTGTTTGTTCTCTAGGTGTTCTTAAACTAGCCAATTCTTAAAATGAACCATCCTAGGAGACATATGGCCTTTCCAAGCTACTGAAACAAATCTTGAGAAGTTGAAGTTATTGTTTTCCTGCATCTTTGAAAGAAATCATCTGTGAAACCATCTGGGCCTGGCACTCTTCTAAGTGGCAACTTGTGTGTGTATGTGTTATGTTATTCAGTTATTCATAAGGATTTATGTGTGTGTTATGTTATTCAGATATTCATAAGGATTTATGGCTGATATGTGTGGGGGGGTGGGGGGTGGGTGCTGGGGCTTCAATTCAAGGCCTTATTGGTGTTTTTGTTTTTGTTTTTGTTTTTTTGCCAGTCCTCTCTCTTGAACTCAGGGCCTGGGCACTGTCCCTGAGCTCTTCAGCTCAAGGCTAGCATTCTACCACTTGAGCCACAGCACAACTTCTGGATTTTTCTGCTTATGTGGTACTGAGGAATTGAACCCAGGACTTCATGCATATTAGGCAAGCAGTCTACCACTAAGCCACATTCTCAGCTCCTCTTATTGTTTTACTTAGCTTTTTCTGTTCAAGGTTCACACTTAGTCATTTGAATAACATTTCTACTTCTGGCTTTTTGCTGGTTAACTAGATTTGTCTGAGTTGGCTTTGAACCTTGATCCTCAGATCTCAGCACTAGCTGGTCTTTTTGTTTTGTTTTGTTTTGTTTTTTTCCTATCCTGGGGCTTGAACTCAGGGCCTGGATACTGTTCCTGAGCTTTTGTGCTTAAGGCTAGTGATCTATCCCTTTACTTCTTGCATTTTGGTAGTTATTGGAGAAAGGTCTCACAGATTTTTCCACCTAGACTGGCTTTGAAACTGTGATCCTCAGATCTTAGTCTCCTGAGTAGCTAGGATTACAGGTGTGTGCCATTGGTTTTTGTTTTTGTTTTTTGCCGGTCGTGGGGCCTGAACTCTGGGCCTGGGCGCTGTCCCTCAGCTCTTCAGCTCAAGGCTAGCACTCTACCACTTGAAACGACATGAGGCAATTATGCACCTTACTGACTCTGTGTGTGTGTGTGTGTGTGTGTGTGTGTGTGTGGTTGGTTGGTTCTGGGTTTAAACTCAGGACCTGGGCACTGTCCCTGAGCTATTTTTTTTTTTTTTTTTTGGTCAGTCTGGGGCTTGAGCTCTGGGCCTGGGCACTGTCCCTGAGCTCTTCAGCTCAAGACTAGCGCTCTACCACTTGAACCACAGCACCACTTCCTGTCCCTGAGCTTTTTTGCTCAAGGCTATTGCTCTACCACATAAGCCACAGTTCCACCTCCAGCTTTTATGGTGATTAATTAGAGATGAGTCTCACAGACTTTCCTGCCTGGGCTGGCTTCAAACCTCAATTCTCAGATCTCAGCCTCCTGAGTAGCTAGGATTCCAGGCATGAGCCACCGGCACCTGGCTTCACCTTATTGCATTATACCTAAGAACAAACAAGATCAAATAACCTGGACATCTGAGTAGCAGAAAACAAAATATAAGAAAGCTTGGCAGAAGATAACATTTGGACATGAAAAAGAGATTCAAAGAAGTTTCTTTGATGGCTACAATGCTTGATAAGAAATATACTCATTATCTTGCCCATGTAATTGTAACCCCTCTGTACAGTATTTTCACAATTAAAAAAAGAAGTTTCTTGGAGCCACAGATACTCAGAGGGAGGTCTTGGGGCTGCATCAATATAAGAGTGAAAGTTTTTCTTGGCAAAATTGCCGTCCTAAAGAACAGGATTTCTCTACAATGTAGAAGAAAAAAATTCCAGAAGGTATGGGTGTTCATAAACACTTTAATAGTGTGTATGAGTTTTATCTTCCAAACAGTAGGCAAGTCTTCTATGAAACACTCCAATTTTACCTTATACAGACCAAGACATAGTCTCAACAGGAAGCCACAGTAAAAATGTGGCTAGTCTCTCAGAGTGTTAAAGCTTTTTCTGAATTTCACAGGGGAGGAAAGAAACCAAAAAACTCTGGGCCCTATTTATTTTAAATCAGGATACAGAAAAGATTCCACATGCTGAATCTAGGTTTTCTGTTCATTTTACTTGAGAGACAAAGAGTTCCAGAAGAATCTATTTCACTTTTCTTGAGTACTTAACCTAGCCTAGAACACAAGAATTAGCAGATGCTTGGTATACTATGCTGGAATAAAGGGAGAAAGCAAGGAGCAATGAGTAATTACAACCCCTTCAGTTCAGCTCTAATTAGCTACTGGTTCTTACCAACTTAGCCTCTGTTTTTCCCATTTTCTCATTAGCATGGTGTTCTGGGCTTGCTTGCTGCAGGTTCTAGGACACTGGGTCTAGGATACTAGGAAGCATGGCTTGTGTTACTACTGTCTCATGGTACAGTATACTGGCTATAAAGTTAATTTCTAAAGTTCTCTGGGAACCTGGAAGACTTTTTATCTCCAAGCTGTACTGCACTCCCTGTGTGATTTCTGGGAAATGCCCTGGTCAAAGGGTGCTTTGGACTTCCTCCAGACCTTGGAGTGGAACAATGAAATCACACACATCAGTAGTTTCTGTGTCAGTTAGATTACAACTTCTTTTTTTGAAAAATATTTTAAATTTTTATTGTTATTATAAGGGTGATGTACAGAGGAGTTACTGTTACGTAAGTCAGCTAATGAGTACATTTCTTTTTGGATAATGTCACCCTTCCCTCACTCCTAGTTTTTGCCTCCCATCCCCACCCTCAAAGATTACAATTTGTGTAATTGCCCATAAGACCTGAAGTCTTTCTCTGCAAAATCCTTTCTATCTTCCTGCTTTTCTGTCCCTGTAGTCAGTGCTTGTTCTTGAGCCAGTTGGACCAAATTCTCCAGGAACCAATAGCTAACTTTGTTGGCTATGATACCATTGGCAGCTTGAAATGGGCACAATATTGCTACCATAAAACCAGCAAAGCCTTTTACCTTTTCTATAGCTTCAGGGAGCAAGCTATTTTGAAACTGAATGTAATGGAGGTTAAACTTTCTATTACCTTAAATTTAACAGCATTTAGAAATCAATTTGAGTTATTATAAAGAAACATGGTGCTTTGTGTACCTGGGCAAAAAATAAAATAAAATCAGCAAAGCTGGCACTGGTGGTTCCTGTCTAATTTTAGCTACTCAGGTACCTGAAATATGGAGGATCAAGGTTTGAAGCCAGAGAAGTTTATGTGACTCTATCTCCAATTAATGAACAAAATGCTGGACTGGAGGTGTGGCTCAAATGCTAGCCAGTCGTAAGCAAGAAGGCTGAGCAAGAGCATAAGCCCCTGAATTCAAGCCTCTGGCGCGTGCACGTGTGTGCGCGCACGCGCGCGCACACACACACACACACACACACACACACAGAGTCAGCAAATACTACAAATGAGCTCTTTTCCACTTGGCTGAACAGGGCCAATTGTTAGATATTTCCCAACATGCTGCTCCTCCCATGCTTTTTCCTAATTTGAGTCTTCATTCCTCTTACCTTCTCCTTCTAATTAGTATTTCTGCTTCGAGACTCTCTCATTCTTGCTGACCATTGTTAGAACACATTTATGTATGTATGTATGTATGTATGTATGTATGTGTTTAGTGCCTGTCCTGGGGCTTGAACTCAGGGCCTGGGAGCTATCCTTGAGCTTTAGTGCTCAAGGCTAGAATTTTTACCATTTGAGCCTCAGCTCTATTTCTGGCTTTTTGGTAGTTAATTGAAGGTAAGAGTCTCCCAGACTTTACTGCCTAGGCTGGCTTTGAGCTTTGATCCTCAGATCTCAGCTTCTTGTGTAGCTAGGCACATACCTCTCTTAAGTCAGTCACAGACAAGGTAATGGAATTTGACTGCTTCAGACTACTGCTTTCCAATCTAACAGTTTATACACACACACACACACACACACACACACACACACACACACATACACACCATATTATATATTAGATATTTTTGGTGCCAGTTTTGGGGATTGAACTCAAGGCCTGACTGCTGTCCCTGTACTTTTTTTCCTTCTCAAAGCCAGTGCTCTACCACTAAGCTACAGCTCTTCTTTTGGCTGTTTTGGTAGTAGAGATAAGAATCACATGGATTTTTTCCAGCCTGAGTTGGCTTTGAACCACAATCATAAGATCTCAGCTTCCTGAGTAGCTAGGATTACAGGAGTGAGCCATTGGCATCTAGCTTTTGCTCAGCTTTTTTACCTCATTGCTTGGCTCATAGCTGGTGCTTTGTCACTTGAGCCACACTTCCAGTTCCAGCCTTTTGTTGGATAGTTAGAGATAAAAATTTATTGAATTTGAGGGAGGGGGGAGAAGGAGAAGGATTGGGATTGGGGGGGAGGGGGGAGGCTGGGAAGGGATGTGAAGGGTAAACCAAAGGAGGAGACTGCAATGCTTGGTAAGAAATGTACGCATTATCCTGCCATGTAATTGTAACCCCTCTGTACAGTATGTTCACAAATAAAATAAAATAAAATTTAAAAAAATTATTGAATTTGTCTTCTTTGGCTGGCTTTGAACCATATCCTCATAATCATGGCCTCTTGAATAGCTAGGATTGTAGGTATGAGTCACCAGTGCTTGGCTACTAGATCTTTTATAACACTCCTTTTTTTCTGAAATAGAAATCAAATGTAATATGACTCTCCACCCCACACTTTAAAAACATAAATCAATATAAGCCAACTGAAATATAAAGGTAAAATAGAGAAAGATGAATCATAAAAAATTATCATATGCATATCATCATATGCATGGTAGGTTGCGTTATGGACTTCAGTTACTTCCTCCTGTGTCTTTAATAGAATTATTCATTTCAGCATAATGGCTGTGACGTACAGTACCTCACACAATTGATTTCGGCCTTGCCTTATGATTTATTTTGTTCAATGTAATATGAATGCTACATCTCAGAGCAGCTTGAAAGTCCATTGAATGACTGCTTTTCTCTTTTTTTTTGTCCTGCATAACCATAGCATGTCCTGAGTAGGGGCTGCTCTTCTACCATGGCCCCCAAAATGCTAAAGATACATGGAACAGAAACAGAGAAGTAACTCCTGTGTAATGTGGACAAACTATACTTTTCTCTTGTGGCAAGCTGTTGAGATTTAGGGGTCTGTTTGTATTGCTACATAACCTATCAAAATCTGACTAGTACAGCATGGTAAAGGACTAACATATACAAAGCAATCTGGCTTTAATGCTGATAATACCAGCTACTCTTGGGAGGTGGCAAGAAGCCCTCTAGTTCAAGGCCAGCCTGAGCAAAGTCATTGAAATTCTATCTCAAAAAACAAAACAGGGTATGCATCTATTTGACAGACCTAGGGCAGTTACTGTCTGCTGCAAGAAAAAGTGTCCTCGCGCTTTCTGTCTGCATGATTGTGGCAGCCAATATTGAGTAGAGGACTACAGGGGGAAGATTAAAAACAAAAACAAAAACAAAAAAACACAGGGATGGGAATGTAGTTTAGCGATAGAATGCTTGCCTAGCACGCCTGAAGCCCTGGTTCAATTCCTCATTACCACATAAACAGAAAAAGCCAGAAGTGATTGATGCTGTGGCTCAAATGATAGAATGTTAGTCTTGAGCACTAAGAGGCTCAAGGACAGTGCCCAGGACCTGAGTTCAAACTCCAGGACTGGCAAAAACAAAACAAAACAAAAAACACAACAACTACAAAACAAAAGCCCGGCATCATGCCAATGGCTCATGCCTGTAATCCTCGTTACTCAGGAGGTTGAGATCTGAGGATCATGGTTCAAAGCCAAGCCAGGCAGCAAAGTCCATGAAACTCTTATCTCCAATTAACCACCAGAAAAACTGGAAGTGGCTCTGTGGCTCAGCCTTGAGCTGAGAGCTCAGGGACAGTGCCAAGGCCCAGAGTTCAAGCCCCATGACTGACAAAAATAAAAACAAACAAACAAAAAACATAGGGTTGGGAATGTGGCTTAGTGGTGGAGTGCTTGCCTAGCATGCATGAAGCCCTGGGATCCATTCCTCAGTACCACGTAAACAGAAAAAGCCGGATGTGGTGCTGTGGCTCAAGTGATAGAGTGCTAGCCTTGAGCAAAAAAAGCTCAGGGACCAAAAAAACAAAACAAAAAACCAAACCAAACCAAACCAAACGAAAGCTCAGGGATCAAGCTCTGAGTTCAAGCCCCGGGACTGGCAAAAAGCAAAATAAAACAATAACGACAACAAAAACCCATGGAGCCAGGCACTGGCGGCTCAAGCCTGTAATCCTAGCTACTCAGGAGGCTGAGATCTGATGATTTCAGTTTGAAGCCAACCTGGGCAGAAAAATCTCTGAGACTCTTATCTCCAATAAAACTATTCAGAAAAAGCCAGAAGTGGTGTTGTGGCTCAAATGGTAGAGCACTAGCCTTGTGTAAAAGGAGCTTAGGGACAGTGCCCAGGTCCTGAGTTCAAGCCCCAGTACCCAAACAAAACAAAACAAAAACCCCAAATCCAAAAAACTAAAACCTAGACAGAGTGACTCATGCCTAATTTTAGCAACTCAGGAGGCTGCCATTGGGAGTACTGCAGTTAGAGTCTAGCCCAGATAAAAAATGTTTGCCACACTCTATTCTCAACCAATCAAAAGCTGACCCTGATTGTATGTGCCTGTCATCCAGCCACCAGGCAGGATCACAGTCCAGATCAGCCTGGGAAACAAGCAAGTTCCTATTTGAAAAAAAAAAAAGCAAAAAAGGTTTGAGGTGGATGTAGCTCAAGTGGTAAAATACCTGCCTAATAAGCTTGAGCCCTTGGATTCAATTCCTAGTACTAAAAAAAAAAATAACAACAGAAAAACCTATGAAATAAAAATCGGTCTGCATTTCATATATGTTTTCACCTATACATAGTGATACCATGGTCCAGCAGATTCTGAATTGTTGAACGGAACCATTCACAAATCAAGAGAACTGTTGCTACTAGTGGCAGATTTTTCTGTCAGTGGTGATCAACTGTTAGTGAAGCTGTGAATTAAAAAAAAAATCCTCTGTGTACATGTTAGTGAACATTTCTAGCAAATGGAGCCTAAGAAAATTAGTTGTCGCTAGACTCATAATTTATCTACATGAACGAATGTGATGGGTCTATTTGTATAAGGTTCAAAAACAGGACAAATATGCTGTTAGAACATACCACAGGTGAGAGCTGTGGATGTAGCTCAGTGCAGAGTGCTAAGGTCTTGAACTTAATCTCCAGCAGTACAAAAGGAAAAACAAAAACAAAAAAAAAACACCGTAGGTGTATTAGCGGAAGGAGGTACTAGAGTTTATTCAGTTTATGAAGACTGATCAAACTCTGTACCTCTGTGTATTTTTCATGTGTATGTTATTCTACAGTAGAGAGTTCTAAAAGAGTCATTGAGATCATTAGACCAGTCATTGCAAGATATCAAACATTCCTGGTGTCTATCTTTGAAATGCCAATAATATCCCTGAATCATTAGGACAACAATATGGCATCATGAATTTTATAATGTGGAATCCCTTGGTAAGTTGGGCCTCTAGAAACTTACCAGGTGTCTGAATTGGTCTTCCATTGGCTGCTTTTCAAAGCAGGGAGGAAGGAATGAAGTGTAGGTGTTGTTGGTAGCTCTAGTGGTGATGGAAGTAGTAGTGTTATGTGTGGTAGTGAGGATGGTGGTGATATTGGTGGTGGTGATGATGGTGAAAATGGTAGTTGTGGTACTGATAATAGTAGTAAAGGTTGTGGTAATTATGTGATGGTACAGGTGGGGATGATGGTGGAGGTGGTGGTGATGATTATGGAGATAGTGGTGATGCTGATGTAGGCTACAGTGGTGATGGGAGGGGGTTGTGATGATGGTAGAGACTGTGATGATGGTGGAGGAAATGGGATTGAGGGTGGAGGTGGTGGTAATAGTGGAGGTGATGGTGGAGGTAGGATGGTGATGATGGTGGAAATGGTGATGCTGGTGGAGGTGACCATGATGGTGAGATAATGGAATTGATAGTGATGGTGAGGACATTGGAGGTGATTGTAGAGACGGTAGTGGTGGTGATGGTTGAGTAGATGACCATCTATGTCTGCCACAGCATGGTCCACATCCTCTCACATATATCTCAGAGAGCTTGGCCTTACCCCTTATGTGTGAAGTGGTTTCTAAATATCTATAGGACTAACCACACCCAATTTATTTTATAGGCTAATTTTGAGGCTGCTTCCATCTTCACTGAACTGTTACCGTTTCCTTTCACTGAATACGTTCTGCTGTTCTGTAAAGCCCCACCTTCTGTTGAGAAAGCTCTGCTCCCACTCTCAAGTCCCGCTCTTCACTCAAAGAATGTACATAAAACAGCCCCTGCCCCAGCTTACTTCTTTGTCTGTGTTCCCATGGTGTGTTCCTTATGTCTCTCTTGAGCACTTCCTGGATTTTGTCTTCTGTGGTTAGTTGCACATGTCTTTTATAGCCTCCACAGTCTTAATGCAGGGATAAACACTGCATGGGTGCCCAGAAAGCCGTTGGCTGACTTAAACAGAGCAAGAAAGAACCTCTGACTTTCACAGAATCGCTAATCCAATATACAAAATCTTTTTTTGGGGGGGGAGGGGTCACTCATAAGGCTTGAACTCTGGGCCTGGGTGCTGTCCCTGCGCTCTTCAATTCAAGGCTCTACCACTTGAGCCACAGCACCACTTCCGTTTTGCTGGTGGTTAAATGGAGATAACCCTGCCCAGGATGGCTTTGAACCGTGATCCTCAGACCTCAGCCTCCTGAGTAGGTAGGATTACAGGCAGAAGTCACTGGCATCTGGCTATCCAAAATCTTTTAACTGGTTGTGATCTACAGTTCTTTCTTTCCAGTCCTGGGGCTTGAACTCAGAGTCTGGGCATCTTTTGCTCTACTACTTGAGCCACAGCACCACTTCTAGCTTTTTTGTTTATGTGGTACTGAGGAATTGAATCCAGGACTTCATACATACTAAGCAAGCCCTCTACCACTAAGCCACATTCCCAACCCCAGTTCTTTCTGTAGTTTGGATCCCAAGTGGCCCTTATATTTCCTGTGAAAACCTATTTCTTAGGGTGGTACTACTGAGAGGTGGTGAAATGGGGTCAAGTAGAAGGCCTTTAAGCATGCATGCGCGTGCAAACACCAGTCCTGGGGTTTGAACTCAGGGCCTGGGCACTGTCCCTGAGCTCTTTTGCTCAAGACTAGTGCTTGAGCCACAACGCCACTTCCATCTTTTTTTGGTGTTTAATTGGAGATAAAGAGTCTCAGAGACTTTCCTGCCTGGGTTGGCTTTGAACAATGCTCCTCAGATGTCAGCCTCTTGAGTAGCTAGGATTACAGGTGTGAGCCACCTGTGTCCAGCTAAGCATTTTCCTTTATTAGTGATCGTATATGCAGTGACATGTGTAGTGATAGAAGGTTGACCAATGTAGTTGTCATTTGGGTAATAGCCTTCCATCATTAATTGCAGTACTTCCTTCCCCTCATTGTACTAAGACAATATTCTAGACTGGGCCCAGGGAGGGAAATAAATGAAGTATGCTTGCCTTCCCTGAACCACGGAAGTACTCACAAGTTCACCATCCTTGGGTCCTGTGGATCTCCGGTAAGGAGCGGGGAGGGGGTTGTGGTAACAAGTTGGCTTTAGCATGATCAAGACAGCTGGTGAGGCTGTGCAGTTCTTGAGTGTTTATCGCACCCTGACTGCAGTGGATCACCAGTATCAGTGGATGAGAATCCTGCACCTGTTTACTTGGGAAGGTAATCTGTCCAGGTCCTAGCTGGTCTCAGTAGATCAGGGGTCACTCCTTTATATCAAACAGGCTGTGGCTCCCTCAGCCTAGGTGTTCCCCACTCTGGTCTTCCGTGGTTGCTGGCCCACTAATTTCTTGTGGACAAGGACTGCAATACTCACTTGAAGGAGCTCTCCTCACCCACCGTGGTCAGGCAAAAATGTGGGGCAAATCACTAGGCAATGCCCCTCCCTCTACCCCTTTCTCCCTGTAGAAAACCCCACCCCTCCTCAATCACCAGCCCAGCAGCCTCAGGCTCCTCCTCCACTAGGGGCCTCCGGCTGGCCCCCCTCCCCCGGGTCCGGAGGGTGTGACCGCTAGGGGCTCTGCCTCCCCAGCACATTCCCACCCTTCCTGCTGATCGCAGCACTCCCTCTAATGGCTAAAGCTTCCACGCAGGGTTCTGAGCTGGGTGGAGACAAAAAGCTGGGCGACCCCCCCACCCGCCCCCCAACTCCCCGTGGCTTGGAGTTCTGCTGTTCCTGCTGTGGTTTCCTTAGATCCTGCCTTTGTTTTTTGTGTCTTTATGACTCCTTCCCCTTACACTCACCTCCAGAAGCATTTTGGGGGCTTTGTAACCTCAACCCATTTCCAACATTTCAGATCAAGTCTCTCCCCCTCTCCTACCCTCCCGCCCTGCACCCGCCCAGACTTTTAAAACCGTTTGTGTGAATCAAAGTGAAAGAACGAAGCCTGGAAAATCTTTATCAATAGCAAATCTTACTCTCTAGAGATTGCACCCCCCTCCCCCCAGCCACTGAGTGGAAGGAGACAAAGTGGGGCTTGAATTTTTACGGGGAATTGCATTAAGAGCAAGAGCCAAGTCACTAGAACCTAAGAAACAGAGAGAGGCGGGTAAAAACAGCCACAGCGTTCTGTGATTTCCCCCTCTGCCCTCCCCACCCCCCTTCCTTTCCCTCCCCTCTACCGCACAACTAACTCCGACGGGGGTGGGGGTGGGGGCTCTGCTGCAGTGGCACTGCCCACGCATACTCAAAAGAGATCCAGACCACGCCAGCCTTGCCACGAGGTGTGTTTTTATTTTCATTAATCATACAAATAATTTTCTATAACATCCCAGGGCAAACCGAGAATTTGGCAGTCCGATGGGGGTGGGGGGGGAGGGCGGGGAGTAGTGTCCCTTCAGAGACCCACAGGCCGATGGCATTGGCACGGAGTGCCCGGGGTTCACAGTGCAGGCTGGTGGCTCGTGTCCATTTTTCAGGTGGCTCTTCCTCCACATCACGAGGTGTCTCCGAGATGACGGGGGTGGGGGGGCGGGGAGGTGGTGGTGGTGATGGACCCTCTAGGTTCTTAGGAAATCTCACTCTGCTTTTCCTGTTCAATGGCTGCAGAGAGCGGGAAGCAGGCACTGGAGGATGAAGCCACTTGGCCACCTCCTCCCCCCCACCCCCTCCACCCCACCGGGGAGCTCACAAACCCGGTGTGGGCGAGGCACCCGCGGAGGCTGGGGGCTGGGGAGACACCGGGAGCTTTGTGCGACTGGAAAGAGTGTCTGGGGACGCCGGGGCCCGGGACCCCGGTGGGGTGGGGGTGGGGTGGAGGACGAGGCTGGCCGGGGAAGGGCGGGGTGGGGCGCAGGGCGGAGACCCGCGGCACCCGGAGCCGGGGCGCACTCACTCTCTTTGGTCGGCAGGGTGTTCTTCTCCTGTGTCTCGGTCTTCTTCAGCTTGGCCTTATCGAAGCTGGCGATTTCCCCCATGTCGGGCTTGTCTGCCATTTTCTTCCAACAGTTCTAGGGGGCAAAGCGAGGCGGTTGGCCCTGAGCCGGTGGCCAGCGCCCCGCACCCGGCACTTTTCGCCAACGCCTCTCGACGTGGCACTCTTTGCTGGGGCGTTCCCGGCCGTCCCGAGGCCGAGGACCGGGGT
>NW_012267428.1:519359-535332 GCF_000151885.1 Dipodomys ordii | reverse complement strand
GCTAGCTGGGTTCCGGTGTGGGGGTGGCAGGCACGGGGCTGCGGGCTTTCTTTTGGGCTTGCCTGTCCCTCCTTCTCAAAATCGGCTGTTCACGCGGGAGGAAGGGCGTGGGTGGAGGCGGGGACCGGTGTGTGGTTTTATTGTGTGTCTGTGGCTAGTGTGTGGGGGTGCGTGTGTGCGGGTGTGCATGCGCGCTCTGCAGCAGTCCTTGCTCGCGGGAGACACCCCACCCGTGTCGCCCCAAGTCTCCGGCATTAGTCCTCCAGAGCCCTCTCTGTTCTCGGGCTTGGCGCTGCTTAAACATTGTTACAGGCTGTGTGTGAGGGCGGAGGCGGGAGTGCCGTGTCCCGGGAGGGCACGGGGAACACTGTATCCAAAGGGGCAGCTTTCCTCCTTGAGCTCACCTTGAAGATGATACAGAGACCCGAACGCCTGCAAATCTTGCTTATGAGTCCATCCCTGAAATGGTGTAAGGCGATCATTCAAATCAGTCCTAGAAAAGGTGTGTGTTCAGCCTGTGCAACACCTTTAAATAATGAAGTTCCATTATTTAACAGCCTCCAGGTAAAACCGGTCACCCATTCTTTTTTTTTTTTTCTGTCCTAAACTCCCATTCCTGTCATATCATGTAAGAAAAATTAGACTTCAGGGTCCTGAAGGCACACACACACACACACACACACACACACACGACCTTTAAAGATAATTAAAACCCTCATCAGGCAATACATTTCACTTTTTACTGATGCTGCAACACTGTGCCCATTTTCTGGTCTGCAGCTCTTCTCCATGCAATGACACTGGCACTCAGACCTCTTCTCTCTTGCTGCTCTGCCCTGCTTGGTTCTCCGTGAATGAGGAGAGAGGAGAGGATAAATGGTGACACTAGATCTTCAAGGACCGGACTTAGATATAGTCTCCTTTACTTCTGTTAGAATTTAGTCAGATGATCTTGCTTAACTGTAAACGAGTCTGAGAAATGTAGACTGGCTATGCCCAGGAGAAAAAGAAATCAACAGGGCTTGAAGCAGTCTCTGAAGTAGTCTCTGAAGTATCGGATAAATTTGGAGGTGACAGTATTCAGACATCCAGAGAAAGTGACTCTTGGGAGGGGTTCACTGGTACTTGATTGCTTTCAGATGTAGTGCCAACCATTATCTTGATATTCCTTTCCTGGGGACTACCTTTGGCCTGAGCATAGAAACATTTGATTGTCTGTGTTTGGGCCATAGTGAATTCTAATTCCAAGTTTACTTAGGAAACAAAGGAATCTGATTGTTCTAGATATAGTCATGGAGACACACATTTGGAGCAAGCATGTAGCATTCCCAAACAAAGGAGCTGTAAGCAAACCTGTAGACATTCCTGTCTCCTTCTGAGTGCAGCATTGTGATCCTGTCTCTGGTCAGCCTCTTTGGCATTTGTTGCTCAAGAACCATGGTCAGATATTTAGTGTCATCCAATCTCTTGAGCAGTGACTATAAACATCTGTATATTCTTTGACACTTCTCCCTCCAGTTCTTAAATAGAGATTGGTCTTAGTGACTTTGTTTTATTGACTAAAATGTGTCATCAGTGATTCTTTGTGCCTTATGGTGGCCATATCATAAAGACCACATGCCTGGAGATAGTTTCTCAGACAGGATGCCTTTAGGCTGTGAAGAAACCAAGCATCTGCAAGGGAAGGCCACGTGTCACATACTTCAGATCTCAGTAGAGACAAACTGTTCCTGCACTTGTTTGAAGTTACTGAGTTTCAGCATAGTTTGTTACATAGGGCAGATGACCAGAATAGCATAGAACAGAAGAATGATAATAGGCTGGTACCAGGGTCTCAGGTCCTATTTGGAGATTTTTTTTCTAAATGTCTTCTATAATGTGTATATATGCTTATATAATATACATATGCATATATATAATATATACACACACACACACACACACACACATGGGGCTGGGAAGGTGGCTCAGTGGTAGAGTGCTTGCCTTGCATGTATGAGGCCCTGGGTTCGATTCCTCAGCACCACATATGCAGAAAAAAAAAGCCGGAAGTGGCACTGTGGCTCAAGTGGTAGAGTACTAACCTTGAGCTGAAGAGCTGGGGGACAGCGCTGAGGCCCAGAGTTCAGGCCCCATGACCAGACCCCCCCCCAAAATATATATATACACACATATACGTACATACATATATATATCTATATACTTAGAGAAATATTTGTGGACAAAGTAGCTGAGTGTGGAAGATAGAATGACTCAACCAATCGTGCTCACACTTTGTGTTTACTTATGATTCTGGATGTCATTCACATGTGACAGCATTCCATCTTGCTGCTTGGAACAGACTGTATGTGGTTCACAGATGGTATAGAGACAGCTGAATCACTCATCTCCAATTACATGTCTGGCTTTGTTGAAAAGAATGCTTTGGCAAGCATAGAACTAATAAGAAGGACCCGAGAGTGCTTTGATGACGTCAGCCCTGGTGGGTCTTTGGAGATTTGCATGGGGCTTCATTTCTCGGCCTTGTCCAGTCTGACATTTTTAATCAGAGACTAGAATGAGGATGGAGACTGAATACTGATTACATCACAAAGGATGCAGTTCTGAAAGTGTCAGAGACAGCTAGAATGAGTGGAGGAATAAACAAAATATGTGAGGAACCCAATAGGGACAGCTGTGGGGCCCTGTTGGCCTTAAGACAAAAATTACCAGTGCAAGGGTTCACGATATACAAAGTTGACTCTCAGATGGTGGTGAGATCAGTGGCTGTGTGGTGAGAGAGAGAGAGAGAGAGAGAGAGAAAGAGAGAGAGAGAGCCCAGCCCAGATTTCCTTTCAATGACAGGAAGCCATTCACCATGACTTTTCTGCTTCCTTTAGGAAGCTGCAGCAATTTCCTTTTCTTCAGAGAGCCATCATAGGCTACTCTTGTAGAGTCACACTGCTGTCATTTGCTATCTCTTCACCAAGTTTCCTGTTTCTTCACTGAATTCACCTCTACGTAATATATATCCAAACGTGCTATATTTGCATGTCCTCATTTCTATACCCTGCCTTGAAAAATGAGACACCTCCTCTGTCTTGTTTACCATGATATTCCCTTAGCTTTGTGCTCACAGAGTAACTGGCCAATCAGTACACATTGACAAATGTGCAGACATCCTCATCAAAATGGAATGAGCAGCTGGGAGCTGGTGGCTCACATTTGTAATCGTGGCTACCCAGGAAGCTAGGATCTGAGGATCTCAGTTCAGCCCAGGCAGGAAAGTGCATGAGACTCTTTGCTCCAATTAACCAACACAAAGCAAGATGTAGGGGTATGGTTCAAGTGGTAATCTTGAGTAAAAAAAGGCACAGTGCTTCTCCGTCATTCTCTAATATATGCCCAGCATAGAAGCCTACATCAGTTGCTTCCTTTGTGTTTGGGCTGGTGTTCTGAAAACAGTGGAGAAGTATGTATTTTTCTAGGTCTCTATCTGTAGTAATCTGCCTTCAAGATGACTTTCAGTGACTCCAGCTTTCCTTCCTATGTATAGTGGCACTGAGGTGAATTCCTGCCCCGCTCCCCATGCCCCATTTATTTTGGCAAGTCAGTTAGTTGTCATGTTGTGAACAGCCCATTTAAAGAGGCCCATGTAGTAAAGAATGGAAGTATTTGGAGCTGGGAATGTGGCTTAGTGGTAGAGTGCTTGCCTAGCATGACTGAAGCCTTGGGTTTGATTCCTTAGTACCACAAAAACAGAAAAAGCTGGAAGTAGCACTGTGGCTCAAAAAGTAGAGTGCTAGCCATGAGCAAAAGAAGCTCAGGGACAGCCCCCCGCCCCCCAGTTCAAGCCCCAGGACTCACAACAAAAGAAAAAAAGAAGACTCAGAGATGCTAGTGGCTCCTATTTATAAACTTAGCTGCTTGGGAGACTGAGATCAGGATGATCATGGGTTGAGGTCAGACTGGGCAAAAAGTTAGTGAAACCTTCTCAAAACTTTAGAATCACATACCTGTCATCCCATGCTACATGGGAGGCTGAGATGGAAAGGATTGTAGTGCCAGGACAGCAAGACAGAAATGTTCAAGAGACTTGATCTCCGCAGAAGGGAAGCTGAATGACATGGCCCAGGTCTGTGATGATAGGAAGCCTAAGGTAGATAAACTGAGGCTCTAGACACATGCCTGGATGGGAAAATGAGACTTTATTCTAGAAGATAGCCAGTGAAAAAATAGAGCTGGAGGTATGGCATAGTGATATCACACCAGCCTCGCAAACAAAAGGTCCTAAGTTCAAACACTCAGAAGCACTAAAAAAACCAAAACAACAGCAACACACAACAAAGCTCCCTAAAATCTCTGGTGAGGAGATACGGCTGATCAAAAACCACATGAATGAGTTAGCCCCAGATGAGTCTTCAGATTGATGCAACCTTTGCAATAAGTCAACTGCAACTTCCTCAGAGACCCTGAACAATGCAGCGAAGCCATTTCTGGAAGCTGTAGAATGATAAATCTTTTTTAAACTTTATTTTATGGCAGTGGTACTAGGCTTAAACACAGGGCCTCAGCCAAAGGGGAGGTCTGATTTTTGAGTTTAGAATTTCAGTGTGGGATGATGAAAAAGTTCTAGAGATGAGAAATTGTGATGGGTGCCCCACAGAGTGAGCATGAGCTTAATGTTATGGAACAGGCCACTCACAAGTGGCACATCTGACTCACGGCTGTGAGCCTTGCTACTTTAGAGTCAGAGATCAGGAAGGTAGAGGTTAAAGGCCAGCTTGGGAAAAAAGATCTGAGACTCCCATTTCAAGCAATGAAACCCTATTTGAAAAAATAACTAAAGCAAAAAAGGGCTTGAGGGTATAGCTCAAGTGGTAGAGTGCCTGCCTGCTAAGCAAAAGCCCTTGTTCAAACCCCCAGTACTCTCTGCCCCCCAAAAGATTAATTAAAATGGGAGATTTTATGCTATTTATATTTTATCACAGTGAAGAAAATGCCAGACACTTGGGAGTAGAAGTAGGAGGGTTAGGGTTCATGGAGGCTAACTAACTCAAAGTTAGCTTGAGATCTTATCTGACAACCAAAAAGAAAAAAAAAGCTGAGGATGTGGCTCAAGTGGTAGAGCCTTTGCCTTGTGAGTCAGGGTCATGAGTTCTAACTTCTGTGCTATTGGAAAAGAAAAAAATATGGAGAGAAAAGATAGATCATGACATACTGCAAAAGAAACATCTTTCTCTTTTTTAATTTGATTATTTTTTTTTAAATTCTTTTGTTGGTCATGGAGCTCGAACTCAGGGCCTGGGCACTGTCTCTGAGCTTTTTTTTCCTCAAGGCTAGTGCTCTTCCACTTGAGCCACAGCTCCACTTTTGGCTTTTTTTGGTTTGCAATTAGAGATAAGAGTCTCAGGGACTAGCCGGGCGCTGGTGGCTCACGCCTATAATCCTAGCTACTCAGGAGGCTGAGATCTGAGGATCGCGGTTCAAAGCCAGCCCGGGCAGGAAAGACCGTGAGACTCCTATCTCCAATAAACCACCAGAAAACCGGAAGTGGCGCTGTAGCTCAAGTGGTAGAGCGCTCGCCTTGAGCTGAAGAGCTGAGGGACAGCGCCTAGGCCCAGAGTTCAAGCCCCACAACCGACAAAAAAAAAAAAAAAAAAGAGTCTCAGGGACTTTCTTGTCCAAGCTAATTTTGAATCTTGATTCAGCCTCCTGAGTAGCTAGGATTACAGGCATCAGACACTGGCATCTGGCTGTTCCTTAGCTATTTTGCTCAAGGCTGGTGTTCTGAAACCACATAAGCCATAGCTCTACTTTTGGCTTTTTGCTAGTTAATTGGAGGTAAGAGACTCATGGGCTTTCCTTGTTGGGCTTTCTTGGAGCTATGATACTCAGATCTTAGACCACTAAGTAACCCCTGTTAAGACTATCATAAACATATTCTAGTTCTTACAAATGAGGGAAATCATGCAACCTACTTTTCTTTGGGTTTGGCTTACTTCACTTAATATAATTTTCCCCAAGACTTTCCATTTCCTTACAAATGGAGTAATACTAGTCTTTCTGATGAAAGCATAGAATTCTATTGTGTATATGTGCCACATTTTCTCGATCCATTCATCTACTGAGGGGCATCTGGGTTGGCTCCATATCTTAGTTATGGTGAATAATACCAGGCCCATATTTCTTAGATCATTATAAAACTTGTAGGAGGCTTGACAGGCATATGTGAGGTGGGAGCAGTCTGAATGAATTGGACCAGTTTTAACTCCTCCATGCCTATCTGCTGTTCCCTGTCAGTCTCTGAATCAGCCCATCTTGCTCTCTACATTGTAGATTTCCAGGTGTTTTTGACCTCAGTGAACCCCCCTCATCCCCAAAAACATTAAGTGCTTTTCACTTTGTGACCCAGCACTGACATGAACTCTCAAATGAAACAAAAGTATCGCCACAACAAATCTCTCTTTCTCTGACCTTCTCTGTTTCTTTTTATCTTCATTTATTCCCAAGCCAAACAGTATCAAGCTTTATTAAGGATACTTTTCATAAACAATCATGGTATTTCAGGCAGGACATGGCAGATAATGTTTTTTTTTCTAACAGTAGATAATAACTTTTACACTCCCTTCTTGGATGGACAGTCAAAATCAGAAAGTCATTCTAAAGCCCAATGATCTTCTTTTGAAGCTCTGAATGGGGGAAATGCAGAGTGAGGGTTGACATTTCACATTAAACATAGTAAACAACTTTTCACCAGCCAACTCTAACTCTCAGGAAATGAAATGAAAATGGCAGAATGATCATTCTGAAAATCCACTACTACGATTTGAAGGAACATCATCTCGAATATGCCACTATAAAGTCCAGAGTGCTGGCACACTGAGAAGCAGCGTTAGCCAAGGTCTCACTGGTTTAAAGAGAGTTAACTCTATGCTGATGATGGAGAGGGAAGAGGACAAAACTATTTTGAGTTTCTCCACATCACAAGGTGTTTGTGACAAGGAGGCTGTGTGTCAGCACTAGGGAATCCTTCCTACTGGGAGCCTCTCAAAACTAGCAGTGAAAGGTGTTCCCCCCATAGTGATCCCATTTTGGAAACATTTTATTAGTGACAGATGCTCCTTTTCCCCAAACAAGTGTTTTGTGTTCTGAAAAAAAAAAAAAGAAAACAAGATGGGCGCTGGTGGCTCATGCCTGTAATCCTAGTTACTCAGGAGGTTGAGATCTGAGGATCATGGTTCAAAGCCAGCCTGGGCAGGAAAGTCAGTGAGACTCATATATCCAGTTAATCACCAGGAAACTGTAATTGATACTGTGACTCAAAGTGGTAGAATGCTAGCTTTGAGCAAAAGAGTTCAAGGACAGTGCCTAGGCAGTGAGTACAGACCCCATGACAGACAAAAAAAAAAAAAAAAAGGCAAAACAAAATTCCACACTTTTATAAAATGATTAAAAAAGATGATTTCAAACTTTACAGTCACCAGAAGTACACAGTTATCAAAGATACACACACTTTACTTAGCATCTTCAGACCTTCAGCTTTCTGTGCCTGATCTGTTCTGACATCTCCATTTTCTGCATTTTCTGTTATTCTCATCCTTGCCAGCATCAACTTTCCCCTTCATCCCTTTGAGTACCTTCTTTCCCCCTAATCCCATACCTCTACATACTTTTTTTGTGTGTGCCAGGGCTTGAACTCAGGAACTCAGGAACTCAGGGCCTGGGCACCCTCCCTGAGCTTTTTTTCCCTCAAGGCTACCCTTAGCTACTTCTGCCAAAGCTTGCACTCTACCACTTGAGCCATAGCTCTACTTGTGGCTTTTTGTTGGTTACTTGGAGGTGAGTCTTAGATTAGTCTGCATGGGCTGGCTTTGTATCTCAATCCTTAGGTCTCAGCCTCCTGAGTATCTAGGATTACAGGTATGAGCCATCAGTTCCTGGCCTTACGGAGATTTTACTCCTTAAGGTTGTGAAATTTCTATGTCTGTGCTATGGAATTAGCCAATGAAGAGGTAAAGGGAATACCTGGGGCCAGGAACTGAGGAACTGTAGGGAAATGAGGAAATGTGTGATTTCTTCATTTAGTCCACTGAGATTTTTCTGAGTTTCTGTGTTATGGCCTATGAGTGATGCAGAGATGCTGAAAGAGACAACATGCAATTGTCATAGATGGATGTATGGTGTGTTACTTAATCAAGACCATGGCGATTTGCACTTATATTGTGTCCAAGGTCTGTAGCTACAAACTCCTTCTCAGCATTGGCAGAGTCCAGGGCAAGAACAGAAACAGACACTCACAAAACAGTGTGTAAAAATATTTATGTTCTAAAGTAAGCTGACATGCTGTGAAACCAGTTCTATTCTCTCCTTCTGTGTATCAGATACAATTTCTAACACAATTCGATTAAGAAATATGAGCCAGTTCTGGTGGCTCACAACTGTTATCCTAGCTCCTCAGGAGGCTGAGATCTGAGGATCATAGTTCAAAGTCAGCCTGCTCAGAAAACCAGTAAGAATTGTATCTCTAATTAGCCAGCAAAAATCCAGAAATGGAGGTGTAGCTCAAGTCAAAGAGTGAGTTACCAGTCTTGAATTAAAAAGTCAAGAGAGTGTGAATTCAGAGTTCAAGTCTACTGACACAAAGAAAATCTAAAACCAAGCCCAAAAACAAAGCAAACAAAGAAACCTCTAGAATTCATGAATAATGAAGATCAAGTGTATTTTTTATTAAAAATACAATTCAATTCAATTATATATATACTATATATAATATATATACAATATATATGCAATTCAATTATATAAAAAATGGGGAGCGGTGGATGAGAATGTTAGAAGAGCTCACTGATATTGATCAAGAGGCACTGTGTTCATAAACTGTTCTGTTAAATGACAACTCCTTTGTACAATAACCTAAAGAAAATAAAAATATATTAATAAAGAAAAGCCAAATGAATTTTGTGCTGTTTTCTTCCAGAAGACTAATCTTATCTTAGATTTCAAGTAAAACTAACATTTGTAATTGCAATCTCTGCCTCTACTCAAGAGGCAGAGATTTGGAAGGATCATGGTTCAAGGCCAGCCTAGGCAAATAGTTAGAAAGACTCTCATCTCAACAAATAAGCTGAGTATGATAGTTCATTTATGTAATTCCAGCTAAATGGGAGGCATAGGTCAGAGACTTTTTCTTAGGCTGGTCTAGGCACAAAATGTGATGCCTTCTCTGAAAAATTACCTAAAATCAGAAAAGGCTGGAGGCATAGTTCAAGAGGTAGAGCACTTGTCTAGTAAGTTTAAGACCCCGAGTTCAAATCCTAGTGCTGCCAAAAATTAAATAAATAAAAGAAAGCAAAGTTCAAATAACTATTAACCTAAAAGTGGAAACCCAAAGTATGCAAAAATAAAACATTTAGTTAAAATTCCAGTGGATGTAAATCACCTCATCTGTTAATTTTATAAAACTACACAGTTTGCCATCCTAACCTTCACTGTCCATCTTGTGAATGCCAACAATCTGTGTCACTTCATGGCTGTTAGGTACAGACTGGTGTGCATACACAGATCCAAGAATAACGGGAACTATTTACTACAGCAAAAATGTTCCTCAGCTGTCAAATGCAGCTGTTGCAGTACAACCCTAATTCCAAATTGGTGAGTAACTTCTGCAGCCAGTAGAATTCTTGGGATAGTTCCTGGAGCCACAGATGGCAAGAGGGGGAAAGGGGCAGGAAAACGGATACTGTTCACTTCTGTTCACCACAGACAAAAAAGCTCTGATTACAAAGTTCCTAGGCAAGAACTTCCAGCCCCAATAATCCCCAGACAGAGGCTGCAACAGCTCTGCTGCAGACAGGGAGGGCTCCCCACAAAACTCCCTTGTCTGGAGATGCAGCCATTCTTTGCTTCCAGGACACAGAACAGGGAAGCCTTGGCCCAGGGCTTGCATGTTACTTGTGAGATGACAGACCCTCCTGGGCCTAGGAAAGTTTACTTTCCACACAATGAGTCAAAACAAAGGAGGCTGAGATCTGAGAGGGTTGCAGGTGGAAGGCACCCCGGGCAGGAAAGTACACGAGACTCATCTCTAAAACTACTCAGAAAAAGCCAGAAGTTGCCAGGTGCCAGTGTCTCACACCTGTAATCCTACTCGGGAGGGTGCGATCTGAAGATCGCAGTTCAAAGCCAGCCAGGGCAGAAAAGTCCCTGTGAGACTCTTATCTCCAATTAACCACTCAAAAACTGGAAATGGCACTGGGGCTCAGTGGTAGAGCACTACCCTTGAGCACAAGATCTTCAAGGACAGTTTACAGGCCCTGAGTTCAAGACCCAGGGCTGGCAAACAAAACAAAACAAAAACATAGAAAGTAAACAACAACAACAACAAAAGAAACACACCAGTAACAACCTGTGAAATCAACTATAGGACACACTCTCACTATGTCTTTATTCTTCTTGGTAGTTTTCACTCATCTTCCTTCATTTCTGACTTCTATTCAGTTTGCATTTTTCTCTCTTTCAGAATCCTGTCCTTTAGGAAGATGCAAAATACTTGTCTTCTTATGCCAGAGCTGGGGCTTGAACTCAGGGCTTTTTGACATTGCTTGTATTTTTTATTATTATTTTATTTTATTTTATTATTTTGTACTTTTGAAATTATTTTTCCTTTCAAGGCTGCTGCTAGAGTTATACCTCCATTCCACTTGGGCCACAGCTCTACTTCCTGCTTTTTGGTGGTTAATTGGAGGTAAGGGTCTCATAGACTTTTCTGCTCAGGATGGCTTCAAAGCATGATCCTCAGATCTCAGTCTCCTAAGTAGCTAGGATTACTGTTATGAGCCACTAGCACCCACCTTTATCACTTTTCTTTGTAGTTATTTGCCCCTTCCAGAATTTAGGCTCTTTTTCTGACTCTTTTACTGACAAGCATCAGCCCCTGCCCCCCCTTTTTTTAGCTTGTAGCCATAGCTCTAGGCATCCCTCTCCTTTTCTCAATCTACCCCTATGAAAAGACAATTTTCAGTTCACTGAGCAAGGAGTAGTAATTTATAAGAGGCAAGCAGAATAAAAAAGTTACTTTTTAATATCTCACTTCTGGTAAAATGCATGCTTTCAGACAAATCCCCTTTCCTAGAGAAAATGTAGATATATGGATACTAGGTAGCAGCAGGGGTCAGGAGTCCTGTATCTAAGGGCTGGCATCACTGCCCATAGCCTTGACCATCAGATGTTCCTTTCTCACAAGTTCAATTTTCTCATCTAAGAACTGAAATATTAACTGAGCTGCCTGGATCAGTGAGATGATGTGTCTGAATGCATTATGTAGGCGCGGTATCTTGGGGACCACTGGACCTCACCTCAGTGGATAAAGCAGACACTAAGACATAGCACCGGCAGAGAGACATGGACTTGAGCTGAGTGCAACCTATCTCCCTGACAATCATGAAGCTACAGGAGCTTTGGCCTCCTTGTGGAGGACAGAGGGTCAGGGAAGATCCCAGTGACAGTGTTTCTGCTGGAGGACTGAGTGAAGCTTTAGATGGAAAGTGATCCAGTCACCCTTGGCTAGTTCACCCAGGCCCTATCTGCTCAGGGTGCCCAGACCTTCCTGACAAATAGCTGCATTTCTCCACATATGGATGCCTTTTTCTGGGATGTGTGAGGGGTGGGGGTCAATGGGAATGGAGCTTGAACTCTGGACCTGGGCCTGCAGTCCTTTAGCTTTTCCCTTCAAGGCTGGAACTCTAACCAGCTGAGCCACAACTCTACTTCAGGCTTTTGAATAGTTAATTGGAGATACGAATCTCACAGACTATTCTGGCTGGGTTGGCTTCATACTGGGATCCTCAGATCTTGCTTTACCTTCTGAGTAGCTAGGCATGAACCACTGGTGCTTGGCTCCACATATGAATCTTACTGTCACCTTTGATCTCTTCTCCCAGTGTGTGCTAGTGAAATGTCTCATTTGCTACTCAGCAGCACTGCTGAAGCTAGAGTTATCCCAAGATGGGTGGAGATGGCCCCTGGAGCAGCTGGCTCTCTGAACTTAGAGCTGCAGGGGCTGGTGCCTGGAGACTTCTTTGCTGGTGATTTTCCTGGCCTGCTGAGACAAGTCTTCCCTTGAGGGGAAACTTGCCCCTTACCACACAGGGTGCCTCCCAGGGAATTTAGGGGGAGATTGCCTTAAGATTGGAACTGGCTTGCTGCAGGGGTTTCTCCCTGCCTCCTCCAGCTTTCCCAATCCCTCTGACCTCTCTCTTATCTGCTGTCTATGCTTCCTTTCGTAATCTGGGCCCAATTTACATAACCCTCCATACTTTAGCCAACATTTATTGGGGCCATTCATGGTGACTGAGGTGTGTGATTCCCAAACTGTGTCCCATGGAGCTCAGGCATGGAGCTATAAATGTGTCCTTCGAAAGCTAGGTGAGGGCTGGGAAGGTGGCTCAGTGGTACAGTGCTTGCCTCACATCCACATAAGCAAAAAGAAAGAAGCCGGAAGTGGCGCTATGGCTCAAGTGGTAGAACGCTAGCCTTGAGCTGAAGAGCTGAGAGACAGCGCCCTGGCCCAGAGTTCAGGCCCCATGACCAGACCCAAAAAAAAAAAAAAAAAGCTAGGTGATATGTGCATACATACGTTTGGATTTATTGTACTTACCTCTCCTCTTTTGCATGCATTTGAAAAGGTCTCGTACTTTTCCCTCTTAAAGAAAATGCCAGGGCTGGGAAGGTGGCTCAGTGGTAGAGCGCTTGCCTTGCATGCCTGAGGCCCTGGGTTCGATTCCTCAGCACATAAGAAAAAAGCCGGAAGTGGCCCTGTGGCTCAAGTGATAGAGTGCTAGCCTTGAGCTGAAGAGCTGAGGGACAGTGCCCAGGCCTAGAGTTCAGGCCCCACGACCAGACCCCCCCCCAAAAAAAAAGAAAAAGAAAATGCCAGCTGGAGAGGGAAGTGAATGAAAGTTTGGGCTCTAAAGTTAGGGTTTTGACTTCAGCACCTGTACACGTGTGATCTGGGACAAATAATCCCCACTTCTGGGTGGAATTGTTTCCTGGACAAGGTTGGGCACTGTGTGGCTCCTGTAAGATGCCTTCTCTCTCTCTCTCTCTCTCTCTCTCTCTCTTACACATGCACTGGAAAAAGTTGCAGACATTTTCCCTGTGTGTGTGTGTGTGTATGTGTGTTTGTGTGTGTGTGTGTGTGTGTGTGTGCATACCGATCCTGGGGCTTGAACTTAAGGCCTGAACACTGTCTCTGAGCTTTTTAGTTCAAGGTGAGCTCTCCACCACTTGAATCATAACTCTACTTCCAGCTTTTTGGTGTTTAAATGGAGTTAAGAGGCTCATGGACATTTCTGCCTGGGCTAGCTTCAAACTATGATCCTCAGATCTCAGCTTCCTGAGGAGTTAGGATTACAGGCGTGAGCTACTGGCACCTGGCTTTCCCCACATTTTGTATTAACAATTAGCTGTACAGGGGTGGTCTTGTTTTAACATGTCCATATATGCATGCAATGTAACATCAGACACATCCCTCCATTACTCTTTCTTATTTCTCTTTCCTCTGCCTTCCCAAACTAATCTCAACAAACTTCATCATTCCATTTACACACATATACATATAAGAAAACATGCAGGTATTTTATGGATACTTCATTTCTGGGAGGCTGTAAACCATGTTCTTTGTGAAGACAGATCTTCCTTTCCAGTGCACATATCCCTGTCCGTTTGGTGACAGATAATTATGGGCTACAAGGAAGTTTCCTAGGGACCACGGCAAGAAGGAAAGCAGATTCCTGACTCTCTAGGTAAGAATGGCTACAGGTAGTTAGGAAGATACCCGCCCAAGATTCAAAAGCCCACGCTATTATCAGGTCCTTACTGATTGCTGTTCATGCAGCAGGCAAAAGCAATCTGCTCTCCAAGAAACAAGGACTAATGGGTAAAATCTGAAGAACAAATCAATAAAAGAAGTAGGAGAGAATCCTGCTCTTTCCCCCACCACTCCCACTCCCGCTCTCAGCCCAGCTATAAAAGTATCAGTTGAAAGATATTAGGGTGGAATTCCAAAGGTTGGTGGGGCTAGATGGGGGTCATGAACAGCTAGCCAGCCCAGAGACTGTGGCAGGAGTTGCTGCAGTCAGCGCCACTCTGCTCCTCTCAGAAAGCACCAGCCTGGTCAGCAGCTGCAGCATTTGGGTGGGGGTGGGGTGGAGTGGGGGTTGCTCCTAACCAACCAGGGTGAAGAGCAAGAGAAAAAGAGGAGTGATAATCTCTTGTTGCTTCCTATAGCAGCAACTCTCTTCACTTCATGAATCCCTGCAGGGTGTATGACCAGGAAAAGTAGCCATTGAGTCACCTGGAGGAAAGCTGGGCTGCCACTAGGAAGAGGCTGTAGATGATTATGTTCTAAAATGGATGAATACTTCTACAGGACTGGATACATAACACATGCTCAGGAAACTGATTTGATTCAGCTGGATGCTGCTGGCTCAGGCCTATAATCCTAGCTACTCAGGAGACTGAGATTTGAAGACCACTGCTTGAAGCCAGAGACTCTTTTATTGCAGACTTTAGCAATTATGTTTACTTTTGTATTTACAAATGTACATATAGGTTGTTATGGTACCCTAAATGACTTCAAGTAACTTAGTATGTTGGAAAGCTTCACTAGCTACCTGGGATAGCTTGTTTCTTGTGTGTGTCCAAAGTCAGAGACTATCTCCAATTAACTAGCAAAAAGCTGAACTAGAGGTATAGAGTGCCAACTGTAAGTGAAAGAACCAAGTTAGAATTTGAGGCCTTAGGGCTGGGAAGGTGGCTCAGTGATAGAGCGCTTGCCTTGCATGCCTGAGGCCCTGGGTTCGATTCCTCAGCACCACATAAGAAAAAAGCCGGAAGTGGCGCTGTGGCTCAAGCAGTAGAGCGCTAACCTTGAGCTGAAGAGCTGAGGGACAGCGCCCAGGCCCAGAGGCCCCACGGCTGGACCAAAAAAAAAAAAAAAGAATTTGAGGCCTTAGGTTCAAGATGCAAGCCCCAATGCATGCACTCATGCACATGCATGCACGCGCACATACATACACACACACACACACACACACACACACACAAAACCAGTTTTTGGTGTTTTTTTTTTAATCAGTCATGGGGCTTGAACGCTGGGCCTGGGCATTGTCCCTCAGCGCTTCAGCTCAGGGTGAGTACTCTACCACTTGAGCCACAGTGCCACTTCTGGTTTTCTGATGGTTAGTTGGAGATAAGAGTCTCACGGACTTTTCTGCCCAGGTTGGCTTTAAACCGTGATCCTCAGATCTCAGCCTCCTGAGTAGCTAGGATTACAGGTGTGAGTCACTGGCACCTGGCTCACACACCAGTTTTAAAAAATCAGTAGAATTAGTTGGGCGCCAGTGGCTCACACCTGTAATCCTAGCTCCTCAGGAAGTTGATCTCTGAGGTTCAGAGTTTGAAGCCAAGCTGGACAGGAAAGTTCATGAGACTATTTTTTTTTTTTTTTGCTGGTCGTGGGGCCTGAACTCAGGGCCTGGGCGCTGTCCCTCAAGCTCTTCAGCTCAAGGCTAGCATTCTACCATTTGAGCCATAGCACCACTTCCGACTTTTTCTGCTTATGTGGTGCTGAGGAATCGAACCCAGGGCCTTATGCATGCAAGGCAAGCACTCTACCACTGAGCTACTGTCCCAGCCCCAGTTCATGAAACTATTATCTCCAACTACTCAGACAAAGTTGGAAGTGGCACTATAGTAGAGCACTAGCCTTGAGCACAAAGAGGTTCAGGGACAGTGCCTGAGTTCAAGCCTCAGGAATAGGAAAATTAATTAATTAATTAAAACCAGTAGAATTTAAGAACTGATAAAAAGGAGTGCTTGCTACTTTTTTTTTTTTTTTTTTGCCAGTCGTGGAGCCTGAACTCTGGGACTGGGCACTGTCCCTTAGTTCTTCAGCTCAAGGCTAGTGCCCTACCACTTGAACCACAGCACT
>NW_012267428.1:509220-513903 GCF_000151885.1 Dipodomys ordii | reverse complement strand
CCCTCAGCTCTTCAGCTCAAGTGCCCTACCACTTGAGCCACAGCACCATTTCTGGTTTTCTAAGTGGTTTTTTGGAGATAAGAGTCTCACGGACTTTTCCTGCTGGGGCTGGCTTTGAACCATGATCCCCAGATCTCAGCCTCCTGAGTAGCTAGGATTACAGGACTGAGCCACCGGCTCCCGGCCCATCCATTTCTGGCTTTTTGACGGTTGAGATGAAAATCTCTTGGCTTTGTTTGCTCAGGCTGGCTTCAACCTGAGATCCTTAGATTTCAGCCTCCTAAGTAGCTAGGATTATAGGAGTGATCCACCAGTGCACCTGGCTTCTCCAGGTGGTATTTATATGCAACCATGAATGGCAGTCCTAGATAGGTAGCTCCATAGGGCCAGGAGTCATGCCTATCAGCACCATCACTGTACACCCCTACCTGGAATTGTGCAATCCCTGAACAGCATCACTAGTGTGGCATGTGGGGAGGGGAAGAGCAGGAGAGGAGGAGTATGAGAGGAAAATGGGCATCAGCCAACACAACGTGGTCTCCCAAGCCTGGTGCAAGGGTAGTGGAAACAGGAAAAATACCTTGTGAACTAATCAATGTCATTCCAAGCAGACATCCAGGCATCAGTGCCCTTCACTAGATCCTGTGTCTTCTGTGTGTCCAGATTCCCTTATAGTGGGGGAGAATGGTGGGTGTCACAGGTCACGGGTGCCAGGAGCACTTGTTGTAGGATTTAGATTTGTGTCATCAGGTGATTTGGGGGAAGGTTGAAAAAGTGGAGCTCTGCTGTGGGTGCGGCACTGGCAGAAAGCGAGTATCTGTATTAGTCAGCACAAGCTGTCATAAAAAACACCCCAGACTGGGAGGCGGAAACAATAGAATGCTCTCACAGTTCTGGAGGCCAAGTCTGAGATCAGGGTGTTGGCAGATCTCTTTCTCTTGGCCTCATGCTTTGGTTTGAAAATGGCCATCATCTTGCAGGATCCGTGTGCTTCTAGTATCTCTCTGTGGGTCCCAGTTTTCTTATGAGCACTCCAGTCAAACTGTATTACTGTGCCTTCTAATAGGCTCATTTGAACGGAGTCACTTAGCTTTCTAGAGACCCATTTCCACTTATAGTCACATTCTGAGACCCTGAAGGTTAGTGTTTCAACATGTGGATTCCAGGAGGATGTGGTTAATCTCCAGACAGTATTTTAATAGAGCTTTCTCATTTATAAGGTAGGGAAATGGAAGGAGGCTAAAGTAAGTATTAGTAAAGAAGCAAGAGTCATTCATTAGCCAGGATAGGGGGATGCTGGATGTGTGTGTATGTGTGTGTGTGTTGGTACATGTTGGTACTGATAATTGAACTCAAAGCCTCATGCTTTTTCACTCAGAGCTAGTGCTCTACCACTTGAATACCACCTCCATAGCCAATGTTTTGCTGGTTAATTGGAGATAAGAGTCGGGTGGACTTTTCTACTTGGGGTGGCTTTGAACTTCAGATTTCAGTTTCCTGAGCCACTGGTGTCTGGCTTATCTCAATTTTTTTTCCTGGTCCTAGGTTTTGAACTTAGGGCCTGGGTGCTGTCCTTGAGTTTCTTTTGTTCAAGGCTAGTGCTCTACCACTTGAGCCACAGCCTCACTTCTGGCTTTTTTCTTTGAGTAATTGATTGGAGATAGGAGCCTCACAGACTTTCCTGCTCCAGCTGGCTTTGAATGGTGATCTTTAGATTCCAGGCTCCTGAGCAGCTAGGATTAAAAGGGATGAGCTACTAGGGCCCAGTGTTATCTCTGTTAAAGAGCAGGAGGGCATACATGGTCCTGGGCTTAGGGTCCGGTCTCCCTAGGCTGCAGTCAGGGTTTTGATCAGGCCTGGGTTTTCTCAAAGGCTCACAGAGGGAAGGATTTGTTCCCAATCTCATGTGGCTTGTTGGCAGAGCTATCTTCTGGCTATAGGCCTCAGAGCAGCTGCTGTTTCCAGGCAGGCACACAGGCTTATGTAGTCATTACCTACTCTAGTATAAGTAATGATGGTACATCCCATTGCCTTCTCTACCCTCCATGGAATAGAAGCAAGTCACAGATCCTTCCACACTCAAGGGCAACATTACACAAAAACACAACATCAAGACTCTTCCTGCTATACCTGGGCTGTCTCCATCACCTTGGGATATCTATAGAGTATGTCAATTGAGTCAGGTCATAGAGGGTTGTAGGTTAGCCAGGCCAGGCAGGGAAAGGCAGGATATAGGTACATATCTATGGCTGATGCCACAAAAACCCTTCCCATACTGTGTACTCTGTGTGTGTGTGTGTGTGTGTGTGTGTGTGTGTATGTGTGTGTGTGTGGTGTGTACCAGAATTGGGGCTGTAATTCAAGAGCACGGTCACTATCTCTTAGCTTTTGTGCTCTAGCACTTGAGCCACAGCTCTGCTTCCAGCCTTTTGGTGGTTAATTGGAGATAGGTCTCACAGCCTTTTCTGCCTTTGCTGGCTTCAAACTGCATTTCTCAGATCTCAGCCTCCCCGAGTAGCTGAGGTGTGATTATACATGTGAACCTGGCTTCCTCTGGATATTTTTTAATTTGCTAACTTTTAACTTCAAGTTTCTTTATTCGTTGTTTAACTTTCTTAGTTAAATTTACATTCAAATAATCTAATCTTTTTGGTACTGTGGTAAATGGATTTTACTTTTTTTTCCTTCCCTTTAGTTCTTTGCATACCTTTTTTTTTTTGCCAGTCCTGGGGCTAAGCACTGTCCTTGAGCTTCTTTTGCAGAAGGCCAGCATTCTACCACTTGAGCCACAGTGCCACTTCTGGCTTTTTCTGTTTATGTGGTGCTGAGGAATTGAACCCAGGGTTTCATGCATGCTAGGCAAGCACTTTGTCACTAAGCCACATTCCCAGCCCTCCTTTGCATACTCTTAAGACTTTTAATTTTCAGGGTAAATCTACTTTATTTGGGAAAGGGCAAAGAGGCATTCATAGCATGGATTCCCCAGTTGACTGCTCTGAAGGGATGTGCCCCACAGTTTTTTTTTGTCTGTCGTGGGGCTTGAACTCTGGGCCTGGGCGCTGTCCCTCAGCTCTTCAGCTCAAGGCGAGCACTCTACCACTTGAGCTACAGCGCCAATTCCAGTTTTCTTTTTTTTTTTTTTTTCTGCTGGTTTATTGGAGATAGGAGTCTCACCGTCTTTCCTGCCCCAGCTGGCTGTGAACCACGAGTCTCAGATCTCAGCCTCCTGAGTAGCTAGGATTACAGGCGTGAGCCACTAGTGCCCGGTGAGCCCCACAGGTGTGTGTACATTTAGGCAGTCATTTCTGGGGGGGCACAAAAGAAGAATGGAAGAGTGAGTGTACACAAGGAAGGTTGCTATGGAAATCAGTTGTTCATGATGGAAAAAGAAAACATAGAAAGGTTTCAGAGTACGCAGGCTCTGAAAGTGGGCAGCCAGAAGTATGTTGTAGTAATCATTCACAATGCAGAAACAGTGAATCAGCAAAGATGTCAGTCACCATGGGTATATTTCCTGACCAGGTAAGAAAAGGGAGGAAGGCCTCCAACCCAGGAGTCTTCAGAAGATAGCGTCCCTGTGAACTAGATAGGGTAGACTTGGGGATGTCTGAGGAGAGCACATACGAAGAGTAGATGTGATTTTACTTAATGTTTGACCTGAGTGTCTTACAGAATAAATTAAACTTGACCATGGACCTGGTTACATAAGAAGGCACACTTAAAAGGTGTCTGAAGGGTTGGGAATGTGGTTTAGTGGTAAAGTACTTGCCTAGCATGTATGAAGCCCTGGGTTCGATTCCTTAATATCACATAAACAGAAAAAACCAGAAGTGATACGGTGGCTTAAGTGGTAGAGTGCTAGCCTTGAGCAAAAGAAGCTCCGGGACAATGTCCAGGCCGGAGTTCAAGCCCAGGACTGGCAAACAAACAAACAAACAAACAAACAAAAAAGGGGTCAGAATTGAGTTGTCTATGAATTAGACATATAAAACTTATCTTCCCAAGTTTAAAATAATTGAAATCATGCAGAATCTGTTCTCTGATTTTAATGGAAGTAGAATAAAAATAATAACATTAAAAGAGCTCTAAAACTCCATAATCTGAATTTAGCATATTATGCCTTTGAATAATCCATAGTCAAAGAAAAATTCACCAGTATTAGATGGATACTAATGAAAATAAAACATGTTTTGTATATGAGTTTGTGTGTGTGTGTGTGTGTGTGTGTGTGTGTGTGTGATGCAGCAAAAGCAGAGCTTATAGGGAAATTTATAGTTTTAAATACTTATATTAGAAAAAGAAAGCCAGGTACCAGTGGCTCATGTCTATAAGCCTAGCTACTCAGGAGGCTGAGATCTAAGGATTGTGAATTGAAGCCAGCCTGGGCAGGAAAGTCCATGAGACTTTTTTTTTATTTTTTGGGTTGATCATAGGGTTTGAACTCTGGGCCTGGGCGCTGTCTCTCAGCTCTTCTGCTCAAGGCTAGTGCTCTACCACTTGAGCCACAGTGCTTGCAGTTTTCTGGTGGTTTATTGGAGATAAGAGTCTGAGGGCATTTCTTGCCTGGGCTGGCTTTGAACTGTGATCCTCAGAGCTCAGCCTCCTGAATAGCTAAGATTACAGGCATGAGCCACTGGCGTGCAGCTCATGAGACTCTTATCTACAAAAAAATTACTCAGAAAA
>NW_012267428.1:484925-509170 GCF_000151885.1 Dipodomys ordii | reverse complement strand
TTTTGCCAGTCGTGGAGCCTGAACTCTGGGACTGGGCACTGTCCCTTAGTTCTTCAGCTCAAGGCTAGTGCCCTACCACTTGAACCACAGCACTACTTCTGGCTTTTTCTGCTTATGTGGTGCTGAGGAATCAAACCCAGGGCCTTATGCATGCAAGGCAAGCACTCTACCACTGAGCCACCTTCCCAGCCCCATGGAGTGCTTGCTACTTAAAAAATCAGTAGGCTGAGCACACTGGCTCATATCTGTAATCTTAGCGATAGGTTTGTGAGGCAGAGATCAGAAGAGGATCAAGATTTGAGGCCAGCCCCTGCAAAAAGACTTTCAAAAAAAAATGGCTGGGCACAGAGGATTGGGGGAGGGAGCAAGCACAGAATCCAAGGAAAAAGGGTGAAAAAGCAGACCTCACTAGACATGGATGTAAGAGAGCTATGCAACTTGTGGGTGGAGATGAGAGGGAAGGAATGGGAGAAAATGAGGGAACAATGAGGCTATACAAAAGGACATATACGTACTACTTCATGTGTGTGATTGTAACCCTGCTGCATATCACCTCTGAAATAATAATAAAAATGAAAAAAAATCTGGGCACAGTGATGCATAATCTCACCCATACCTATTCTATCCCTCTCCAGGCAGTTACTGCAGTGCAGTAACTCCTAAATTGTAGCCTGTGTGTCCAGGTGCCGTAAGAACCAATATTTTATCAGGATAGAGTCTTATATTGGGATTTCTAGGTCAAAGAGCATGCGCATCTTATTGTGTTACTGGGGTTTGAACACAGGGCCTAGTACTTGCTAAGCAGTTGCTCCATTACTTGAACCAAGCTACTAGACTCCCTTCCTTTTTTGCGCTAGTCCTGGGACTTGAACTCAAGGCCTGGGTCTGTCCCTGAGCTTTTTTTCTTGCTCAAGGTTGGCACTCCAGCATTTAAGCCACAGTTCTATTTTGGGCTTTTTTGGTGGTTAATTAGAGATAAGAGGCTCAAGAGCTTTCCTGGCTAGACTGGCTTTGAACTGTGATCCTCAGATTTCAGCCTCCTAAGTAGCTAGGATTACAGGCATGAGCCACTGGCACCCAGCTACTTTTACTAAAAATTTAATATTTTCAAATAGGGTTTTGATTCTTGCCCTTGCTGTCTTGAACCAAAATCCTTCTGATCTCAGCTTCCAACATAGCTAGAATAATAGGTATGAGCTACCAATAGCCTTACTAAAAACTTTTAACTTTCCTACTGGATGTTGTCTAGGTTTTCTTTTTGCCAGTATGAGAAGTGAAAGACACCTCTAGGTTTTTTTGGGGAGGAGGGGGATTTGGTTGGGCTAGGCACTGTCTGCACTCTTCAGCTCAAGGCAAGTGCTCTACCACTTTGAGTCAGAGCGCCACTTCTAATTTTCTGGTGGTTTATTGGAGACAAGTGTCTCATGGATTTTCCTTCCCCTGCTGGCTTTGAACCATGATTCTCAGATCTAAGCCTCCTGAGTAGCTAGGATTATAGGCGTGAACCATTGGTTCCCAGCTTCTAGTTGTTTTATTTTTTGAATGCGGTGAAATATTCCTAATGCATAATTTACCAGTTGAATCATTTTAAAAGGTACTGTACAGCCAGGTGCTGGTGGCTCACGCCTGTAATCCTAGCTACTCAGGAGGCTGAGATCTGAGGATTGAGGTTCAAAGCCACCCCGGGCAGGAGAGACCGTGAGACTCCTATCTCCAATAAACCACCAGAAAACCGGAAGTGGCGCTGTAGCTCAAGTGGTAGAGCGCTAGCCTTGAGCTGAAGAGCTCAGGGACAGTGCCCAGGCCCTGAGTTCAAGCCCCAGCCCTAGCAAAAAAAAAAAAAAAAGAGGAGAAAAGTTTAAAGTTACAGAACTTTCAGAAAAACGTATAGCTTTAAACACTTCCATTAGAAAAGAAGGAAGGCTTAAAGTCAATGACTCTGAAGATATAAAATGAATATCAAAGTCAACCCGAAGTAAATCAAGAAAATGTAAATCAAGATAAACAAAATTAAAGGCTGCAATTAGAAAAATATAAATTCAGTCACATCTGAATTCATGTGGAGTCCAGGAAAGAGAACCTAGTAATAATAGGTAATCACTTCCTTCTTACTTCTTGTGGCTTTCCCTACCTTATAACTGGAGAATGGTCTTGCCAGTAGGTAGCAGTACTGTCACTCAAAAACCCAGGTTATCACCTTGCCTTTGGCTACTTCTAGTGGAGCCCCAATTGTCCTCCAGCCCAAACCAAGTCATTACTAGACTAGACAGGAATCACCTCCAGAAAGAAAATCCCTACTCAAATTTAGTACAAGAAAAAAGGGGATGTCATAAAAACATCAAAGCTCTACATCTTTGTGGAAGTGGAGCTTGAAAAACATGGCCTTTTACAATAGAGGAATCCTGCAGACAGGTTTCCCTGACTCAGAAATGCCCTTCCCCCACCAGGCACACCTGAACTCTCTCCTTCCCTCCCCTCCCCTCCTCCTCCCCTCTCCTTTTTCTCTCCACCCCCCCTCTCCTTTCCCCTCCCCTCTCTTTCTTTCTCTCTCCGCCCCCTTCCTTCTTGCTTTTCTTCTTTCTGGGAAATTGTCCACAGTGGACAATGACTTAAAACACTTAAGACAATGAAATATCTCCCCCACTGCCCATATAAATAATTCTTAACAAAAATAAAACTTATTGCAAACATTAAGCCTGGCCTCTACAGGGAGGTAGTAAAGGTGCTCTAAGGGAAGATGGATGGCAGGTGGGGCAGGAAGTATGTAAACACTTTCATAATTTGTGTTCATTCTTGTCATTGCTGTGAAAAGTGTGTGTGTGTGTGTGTGTGTGTGTTGGAGCCAAAAGGGAGCAACTACATTTTGCTTCTGTCAGTTATGGGTCTTGAATTCAAGGTCCTGAGCTTTTTTTTTACTCAAGGTAGCTCTCTACTACTTTGAGCCACAGCTCCACTTTTAGTTTGTTTGTTGGTTAATTGGGAATAAGAGTCTGACTTTCTTACCTAGTTGGGATCCTTAGATTTTGGCCTCCTGAGTAGCTAGGATTACAGGGGTGAACCACCAGCATCTGGCTAAGCAACTACATTTTTGAGGGCCCACTGTGTCCCAAATGAGGTGATTTTCATAAATGTCTTTGATCTTTGCAGCAATCCTCCAAGTTCGATGCCAACATCCTTAATATTAGTCTCTCAATCCCTTGAGAGGACTTAAGAGAGAGGGGCCTTTTGTAGTTCTGGATCTTAAGTGGATGCACACAGTCTATTCCTTTATAGCCAACCTTTCATGCGATTTCTTTTGTTTCAAAAAATCTTTCCCTGCCTGTAACCCTAGCTGCTCAGGAGGCTGAGCTCTGAGGTCACCTTTGGAAGCCAGCTGGGGCAGACAAATCCTAATGCTTCTTATCTACAATCATCTCACAGAAAGCTAGAAGTGGAGGTGAGGCTCAAGTGGTGGAGTGTCAGTCATGACTGAAAAATCTCAAGGACAGGGGCTGGGAATGTGGCTTAGTGGTAGAGTGATGGCCTAGAATGCATTAAGTCCTGGGTTCGATTCCTCAGCACCACATAAACAGAAAAAGCTGGAAGTGACTCTGTGGCTCAAGTGGTAGAGGGCTAGCCTTGAGCAAAAGCAGCTCAGGGACAGTGATCAGGCCCTGAATTCAAACCCCAGGACTGGAAAAAAAAAATCTCAGGGACAGCACCCTGGGTCCTCAGTTCAAAACTTCGACCAGCACAAATAAATACAATCTTTCCTTTGCAAATGGCGTTTCATTTGTTAGATGCATTTCTTTCCATCAAGGTCACAGCATTAGCACAGGACTCGGGGCAGGAACTGGTATGACTCCAGGCCGAGCGCAGAAGCCACTGCGGGACCTGGTTGCTGGCTTAAGAGGTGTGCAGGAGCTCCTGAAAGGTTATGGCAGGAGAAACGCAGCCGGGATTCCCGCGTGGAGGTACAAACCGTGGGAGCGGGGCCTGACCCACGTGACCACCGCCATCCGGATCGCCCGGGTCCTACGGGGAGAGGGCCCCGCCCACAGCCAGAGGCGGCAGGCTAGAGTCACCGGGCCTAAGGTCAGGACGCAACCGGAGCCCCGCGTGCTGTGCGTGGTACTCAGGCGAACCTGGTATCGGGCCACCGCTGTGCTCCCGTTCTGGTCCTGGGTCGCAGAACTGCGTGAAGAAGGATGAGTCCCTGGGACAGATTCACGCCCCTCACTGGGGCGCGCAGCGCGCGGCCGCCCTGCCCCTGGGGGCGTGGTGTCCCTGCCAGCCCCGCCCCGCGCCGCGCCGCGCCCCCGGACCCCGAGCCCGCTCTACCTTACTGGGGTGGCGCCGCCTAGCTCGCGCGCCGGTGCGTGCACTCGGGTCCCCCCTGGCCAGCGGGCTTCAAACTGCTCCCTGCAGGCGACAGGAAGCCCAGACCGTGGTTTGCCGCCAGCCCCCGCGGCATCACGGAGGGGACCTGGGGCTCTCGCCAGCCTGCGCCGTTGGCGTTTGGAGGACTGATTCGTAAGCTGGAGCCGGACCCTCCCGCGGGGCCTTGGAGGGGGACCTCGGGGCGCTTTCGGGGAGCGGCCACTGTCTGACCGCCGCTCGTCCGCGCACGGGGAGCGGCTTTAGCGTCACTGCAGCGAGGGTGAGGGAAAGACAGGCGAGTACGACCCAGCGATCTGTCCGGGTCCACTTAGCCCTGCAGGAGCCCATGCGGGGAGTTTCAACGGCGACCCTGGCCAACAGATGAACGTTTCCTTCCCTTGGTCAATTTTCTTACGCTTGGAATTGTGTGTAGTCCTCGCCTTCTCTTCTGAGCGCGGAGGGGGCTGACTATTGCACTCATCAATCGGTGTTTTTCACCTCTGCACATCCCTAGATCTGGGTAGAGGGGTTCCAGGCTTGCCTAAGCGCTCTGGGACTCGGGACGGTGGGGTCCAGGAGGGTGTGCCCTCTTTCCAGGACCCCTGATCACATCGCCGGCCCTCTTCCACCTCTGGCCATGTATAATGGACAACTGAGAAGATGGCCTAATAGAAACATTTCTGAGCACGTGCAGCCTCACCAGTGTTCCTCTGAGGTTTGGTGGGGCTACGCCTTCTACCGGGGCGGGAGGAGCCGATGGGGCTGGGACCGCACCAGGCCTGGCTTCTTGCTGCCACCGTGTGGCGACTGCATATTTGTTACAGGGCTTCACCTCTTCACATGACCATATATAGATAGATAGACAGGTAGGTAGGTAGGTAAATATAGTTATTTTTTTTGATAAATCCAACATCAACATACCAATAGGATATGTGGCTTTTAATGAGGTCTGTTTCTTCTTTTGAATCTGTCGCGAGGCCTCTCCATAGGTTATTTTTCCCTCCCTCCTTCCCTCCCTCCCTTCCTTCCTTCCTTCCTTCCTTCTTCCCTCCCTCTCTCCCTCCCTCCCTCCTTCTCACCTCCTTCCCTCTTTTTGGAGCCACCAACAACCTTCTACACTCAATAAAGTATTCTAGGACCTCAAAGAGGTTCCTTATGTGGGTTAATGGAGATGTTAACAAAACAGAGGAATATGCAAGCAATCAAGAGCTGAGGCTCATGCCTGTAGTCCTTAACTACAGAGAGATCTGAAGATTGTGGTGTGAAGCCAGCCCCAGCAGAAAAGTCTTCGAGGTTCTTATCTCCAGTTAGCCATCAAAAAGCAACACGTGGGGCTGAGAATGTGGCTTAGTGGTAGAGTGCTTGCCTAGCATGCAGGAAGCTCTGGGTTCGATTCCTCAGTACCATATAAACAACAACAACAACAAAAACCCCAGAAGTGGCACTGTGGCTCAAATGGTAGAGTGCTAGTCTTGAGCAAAAGAAGCTCAGGGACAGTACCTAGGCCCTGATTTCAAGCCCCAGGACTGGCATTAAAGAGGGAGGGGGGGTTGTGCCTCTCCCATCTTGTCCATTGATAAGCTCTTCTGAAAAGCAAATTTCACTTTCTGCCATGTACAGAGCCTTGCATGGGTGTCTGTGAGTCTGTGGACTCTCCCTTCTGGTGGCTCATGCTTTGTATTTGGGTTGTGCACCCTATGGCATTTTTGGCCTGTGCTTATCCCAGTAGGGAACTCTGGCCCTTTAGTTGGCAGTATTTAGGGAGGAAAAGAAAACCAAGGGAAAGATACCAGTCCCGGGAGGAATAATAAGACAATACTTAGTGCCCTTTGACCTAGGAAGTTTTAGTGGACAGAAAGAAACCACCACCTCCACATCAGAATCTGGATTTCCAACAAAAAACTCCCCCTCAAACTCTTTATTTTAGGTCAGAAGAGAAATAAAATTCACACTTACTACCTTTAAGTCAAATGAATAAAAGAAAACAGTTCATTGGGTTAACAACAACAACAAAAAAGGTCAAATGAAAGTAACATTGTTCTGCTCATATTTAGATGGTCGTGGAAGATGTCTGGATTGGCTGGCACCTTTTCCTTCACTCACTCAGCTGGCAGAGCAAAGCTGATCCCTTGGCAATCCAGTAGTCGCTGGGGAGCTTGGATGGTAAGAGGACTGTCACCACGAAGTTGGTTGAATGGCCTAATTAAGGAGGCAGGGTAGAAAAGGAGTTCTTACTTTAAGAATAACCTTCCAGGGGGCTAGCAAGGTGGCTCAGAGGTAAGAGTGATTGTCTTGCATGCATGAGGCCCTAGGTTTGTTTTCTCAGCACCACATAAGCAGAAAAAGCTGGAAATGCACTGTGGCGCCAGTGGTAGAGTGCCAGCCTTGAGCTGAAGAGCTGAGGGATGGTGCCCAGGTCCAGAGTTCAAGCCCCATGACTGACAAAAAGGAAAGAAAAGAAAAGAAAAAAAAATAACCTTCCAGGGCTGGGAAGGTGGCTCAGTGGTAGAGTGCTTGCCTAGCATGCATGAATCCCTGGGTTTGATTCTTCAGTCCCACATAAACAGAAAAAGCCAGAAGTGACACTGTGGCTCAAGGGGTAGAGTGCTAGCCTTGAGTGAAAAAGCTCAAAGATAGTGCCTAGGCCCTGAGTTCAAGCACCACCACTGACAAAAAAAAAAAAAAACCAAAACCCAAAACAAACAACAACAACAACAAAAACTTTCGAAGCAGAGAGACAGGTATGGAGAGTTGAGACATCTGATGGCTTCTATGACCTAGCTGCCTCAAGAGACGTTAGTTCCAGTTTTCTTTTGGATTCAGATAAATTAATTAATTTAGTGCCAGTCTTGGGTACTAACTTCATAATATCCACACTCAATATTAGAACAGATACAATGTATAAGCTGGCTCCCAAACTCCCTTGCTGTACCGCAGAGTGATTTGGCTTTGATTGGCGTGTATCTTGGTGATCGTATGAACTAATGGTAAGAACATCCTCACCTGTGGTAGAGAGTGTTCCTGCGCGGGCCCCTGTTTTATACAGCGGGGAGTGGTAAAGTATATGGGATGGCTCATAGTTTTGTTGTGGTTCAAAATGCAACACAGGCAGCATTGGATTCATCTGTCCGGGCAACGCATCTTCTATGACCATGTCATCATCATCCCAACGGGACGCATCCATGAACATCCCATGGACAAGAACACCATCCTCAGGAGAAGGCAGCTGAAAGGTACCCAAGAGTTTAAAGGGGAAGAAGAGCAGGCCATCATCTATGTCCTGGGTCCTCTCCAGGTAATTCTAAAACCACTGAAGTTACAGTTCTTATAGGTCAGAAAGGGGCACCTCAAGGTAGATAACTTGCTTCTTAGTTTGGTACCAAATCTCAGGCTTTTCACAATCCACGAGGATGCCTAAAAGAGGAGACCCTGGAAACTCTTTCAGGGGCTTCAAACTATTTGATATCATTATGTAATGACTTCTCCCTTTCTCCTAGGAAGAGGATGGGATAAGAGGGTTGGGATTATCATCCATTGTGATTAGCCAGGCCTTTTGTCCTGTGATCAGACGTCTCCATGATGCACCCTAGTCATCCTTCCTCTAATACTTGACTTTGGCCAATTTGGGCCTGGCACTTTGGAGAACTACAGGAGCCCGCCTCTGTGGATAGAGGGTTCAGCACTGTGGGGGGTACATGTAGTGCACTTTATAGTGAATAGATTATTTATGGCTTGTCTTTGCCTTTTGGTGTCCTGAAGTTCGGTTTCTTATGTGCAGCCAGGTGGGGTGGCCTTCCTGTTTAGGGGGCTGCTGTATACATACTTGTGTAATTACCTTGGCACCTACTTGCCAAGCCAGCGTTTTAATAACTGGCTAAAAGGGGGCAAATGTGATGACAGTAACTCTGCATAGTTGTAACAGGCATTTACTAAGTGGGCCAAGAGATGGGCCAGCAAGACCACCTGAGTCCCCTCCCATCTCAGAGAGCCCAAGGCACTGCTGAGACTTAGGATGGGTAGGGTACAGTGGCAGAGGCCCTGATGGAACTTGTAAACTTCTGTCAGTTATCCCTTGTGATAGAGTGGGGAAAAACACAGAGGAGGGCCAGCGTCTTAGAAGGCTTTGGTGAGGGCTTTTATGTGAGAGGTGTTTTATCTTCCTGCTACCTCAGTGATTTGTTTGACTAGGCCTGGGACATCCTTTTAGCCAAAAAAAGTTCTAAAGATAATGAGAAGCGCATCTCTAAATTAGTTTCCTCCTTACTTGGAAAATATTTGATGTAAAGAATTTCTTTAAAGACCTGTGGGGGCGTGGATGATATTATAGTATTTCATAGGGCAAGTGAAGAATATAAGGTCAATCTAATCTTTTGCCTGTTTTGCTAATCAAAGCAAAGGTTAGATCTGAGTTGGGTGGCTAGAGATAGAATCACCAGCAACAACCTTACATGCAAATACTGTGAATTTTTAAGGAAAGCTTAATAAAAGCCACTTATTCCAACTATACTAATTGGTTAGTAAAGACTTTCTTGGAAAAAGAAATGTGGACCAGGTCTTTGATTTTGCAGTTAGTATAGAAGGTGGTATTTGTAAGGCACACAGGTGTGTACAATCCTGTCTCAGCACAGCTAAGCTGCGCAGCTGAGACTGACAAAGGCAGACTTCAGTCCTGCATGAACAGTACACACACAGGGATCTTATAAAAATAACATCTTGCAGAGATTTTGGTGTCATCAGGGTATGTTCTGGAACTGGGAGTTTTAAAAAGAGCTCATCAGGTGATTCGAACAAGGTTGAGAATCGCTCCTCGTTTGGAGCAGCGATTCTCTAACTTTTATGGGCTTAAAAACTCCATTTAGGACTTGCTAAAATATAAACTTCTGAGCCGGGTGTGGTGGGGCACACCTGTGACCCCAGCTACTCAGGAGATGGAGGTTGGAGGACTGAGGCTCAAGACTGAGTAAAAGATACGAGACTCTCTGGAAAATACACTAAAGTCCAAAGGGCTGGGGGTGTGGCTCAAGTGAAAGAGCACTTGACTAGAGTGTGAGGCTCTGAATTCAGTTCCTAGCACTGTCAGAAACCCTGCCTCCCCCAACACTTCCAGACCCCAGCTCAGAATTTATGATTTAGAAGGTCTGAAGGGAAGTGTGGGGATTTGCACTGCTGACACCATTAGTGCAGAGATGGATAAGAATCGATGCACCAGTGGAGTAAACCAGGTAGACTGCTTTCAAAGAGTGTTGCTATTAGTTACCAACTGTGGTACAGTTGGAGAATATATGTCAGTGTATCAGTTCTCCTCGGAGGCCAGGAGTAGATGCATAGGCAAATTGAATTCTAGCCCTTCACTATTTGTACAGTATGTGGGCCACATGGCACATTCCATTCATTCACCCCACTTTACAGATGAGAACATGGAAGTGCAGGCATGTTAGCAATTGCTGTGGGGCATATAGCTGAAAAGGCGGGGAGAGTCATGAGTCAAACTTAGGCTTTCTTGGAACTCTTATTTTTAATACCTTGTTATATTGCCACTGTACGGTAAGAAAAGTCACTATAAGCCAGGCATTGGTGGCTCAGACCTGTAATCCTAGCTACTCAAGAGGCTGAGATCTGAGGATTGTAGCTTAAAGCCAGCCCAGGCAGGAAAGTCCATGATACTCCTATCTCCAATTAACCATCAAAAAGCTGGAAGTAGAAGTGGGGTACAACTGGTTTGAGTACTAGCCTTGAGCACAAAAGCTCAGGGACAGTTTCCCAGGCTCTGAGTTCAAGCCCCAGAACAGGCACACACACACACAAAAGGTACTATAAATATCTTCAAGAAGTAAAATAGCAATGCTCAGAAAAATAGTTTTATAAATTTAGGCAGTCACTACTAATCTTAGCACTAAGTGGAGAGCTTGTCTTGGGTTTATGGTAACCATTGGGCCCCTCCTGTTCCTGGAAATGGAAGGAGACAGGGAGGGGAGGGCAAGGGGGACTGGCTGCATTCTGCAGTGGTAGCTTCTTTGCCTTAAGAGTCAGGCGGACAGTACCTCCAGGTCCATGGGCAAATCTTGTCCAAACTTCACTATCTTGGCAGCCTCTATTACTGCAGCCTGATCCCGGTAGGCAGGAATCACGTGGTACTTGAAACTCAGCTCATCTATAGGCAAATTGTATTTCCGAGCATGGTTTTGAAGAGTTCCTAAAAATATGAAAACTGGAAAGCTCGATCCTTCCAACAGTAAACTCCCTCCCTGAGGCCCCTCCCCACCCCCCTGCCCACACTGCACCCCTCATTCCAATCAGGTTACTGGAGCATTAGAGAATCTCCAACAAAGAACACTCTTTGCTGAGCTACTTTATAGAGAATGGAAGTCTGCGGGTCATATGGGGAGGGGAGGACCCAAGGAACACACAGGTTCTGAGTGTTGGGAAGAGGAGAAAGAGGGTCAAGTCTCAAGTTTATTTCCCTTCCATGAAGAAGGCAAACTAGTGAGTTTGTTTCAGGGGAAGATCTGTTAAAGTTTGGGTGCTTTTTTTTTTTTTTTGTTGTTGTTAGTTGTGGTTTGAACTTTGGGCCTGGGCGCTGTCCCTGGGCTCTTCAGCTCAAGGCGAGTGCTCTACCACTTGAGCCACTGCGCCACTTCTGGTTTTCTGGTAATTGGAGATAAGAGTCTCACGGACTTTCCTGCCTGGGCTGGCTTTGAACCGGGATCCTCAGATCTCAGCCTCCTGAGTAGCTAGGATTACAGGCATGAGCCACCAGCACCCGGCTGAAGTTTGGGAGTTTTTACCCAGCTTGGTTTATATGGACTATTTGTTAAGTATTAAGAGACAAATGAAGGGCCTGGATAATTAGCATTTAGCAGCCCTAAAGTCTGGCTACCTTTGGGCTCTCTAGTCAGATTCCCCAAGGACCTGGCAGTCCTATTAACAGGCCTTTCCAAGTCATGCTATTTCCACAGCTTCTAGAAACCCCAAGTAACAAAACACCACCTTTCCCGTGGGATTTTTCTTTTTTCTTTTTTTGCTTATGTGGTGCTGGGGAATCGAACCCAGGGCCTCATGCATGCAAGGCAAGCACTCTACCACTGAGCCACCTTCCCAGCCCCTCCTGTGGGATTTTTCTAGGGACAGATCCAGTACCTGTTAGAAATCCTTGAGGAAAGAAGAAACCAGAGATCCAAAAGGACTTTGGCTGTCCTCTTCTGAGCCATAGCTAAAGGAGAAACATTATTTCATCATGTACTTTATGTGAAGTAGAGTTTGCCAAACTGAACCAAAGTCGTATTTTGGAGGGTGGGATCTAAACTAGTCCCGAGTCAGTCACCAGCCCCATTTTCTTGCCTGCCCAGTTCTTCTTCCCCATCCACCAGCTAGACTGCAAAGCTGGAGCGTGGTTACTACAGAGCCAGTGGAGAAGGGCAGAGTAAAAATACACATGTGTTATGTGGACCCATGTTGCTTTGATTTGTACCTCATAGTAGAGTCCATGCACTCAAGGTAAAATCCCAAGAATGTCCTGGAATTAAGTTGAAATGTGGGAATACAGACCGATGGAAAAACCACATCAGAATCAGTGTAAGACTTTTAAAGGGATTGCATTCTAGGTATTTCTAGGTATTTCCTTATTTTTTTTTTCTGGACTTAATCCCTCAAAGGTTGTTAGGCAGAGTTCCCTAAGAACCTCAGAGCCAGCCATAGGGTTGTATTCATCAAACCGCATAGAAATGAAGTTTCTTACATCCAGAAATGCAGTTCTAAGAATAAGATCTTTGACCCATGATGCCAGTGGCTTTAAGGATGGATAGGCTGTGTTGGACCACAGAGAAGGGACCTGGTTGTTGAGGAAACTGTTATAAACCTTTTCCATTTCTTCAGACATCACCACAAGCCCAGCAATGGCCTTATCTAGGGTTTGTAGAGAAATCTGAAACAACAAAAGAGATTGGTGGTCTTTCTAGATATAATTAACAATGTAGACGATGCTCATGAAGGGTTCCAGCCTCTTTTCATACTGTCTGCTTTGCCAGACCTTATACTCTTTTACAACATATGACCCTCTCTGCTATGGAGATGAATGAGATACAATGAGAAATAACATGTGCAACTTCTGGATCACATTTTTCAAAGGAAGCTCTTGTTTGGGGCCTTCTCTTTTCCCCTTCCCATTGGTTGGCAAAAAAAGAATAATTGGAGTAGTGAGACTAGATGCAAAAATAGACGCTATCTGTTGGGGCTCGAAGAGCCAACTTGATGAGCTGTGTGCCCTAGACAGGACTTCCTCTAGCGCTGAGGGGAGGACAAAGTGAATAACTATCTTATTTTGGATAGTATTGAGGGTACCCGAATCCATTCAAAGCAGAAGGGAGAAATCCTGACCTGGCCAGGCAGCCTGCTCATATTGATTCCTACCAGTGAAGATTTATGTTCCTAAAGTAAGGACTTCACATATTCAACTCAGTGCCCACTTATCTAACAAACCTATGATCGCCAGCCAAACTGCACATCTGTAGACTTTGCTTTTCCAACAGGTGACAGACATGGTCTTTGGCTTTGGAAAGATCTACCAAGTTTCCCAGGAGTCTTAACCCTGGCCTTAGGCCAGGTATTTGGTTCTCTGCTTAGCAGTGACACATTTACTCTTATGCTCAATATTTGATCTCTAGTAGTCTTTGTTTTTCTGTTCACAAATTAGTGGACAGAGTAAGTAGGAAATCTTTTGCCATCATCAAGGCAAGGAAATCCAGAGTCAGCATCTGGGAGCACAGGACAAACATTATGTGAAAATATAATGTGAAAACATTTCAGTTGCATTGAAATCATCTGGGGAGTTCATTTAAAATTCATACTCCCAAATCTGTCCTTAAGAGCTGGTGGCTCATGCTGGTAATCCTAGCTACTCAGGAGGCTGAGATCTGAGGATCACGGTTCAAAGCCAGCCTGGGCAGGAAAGTCTATGAGACTCTTATCTCCAATAACCACTCAGAAAATCAGAAGTAGTGCAGTGGCTCAAGTGGTAGAGTGCTAGCCTTGAGCTGAAGAGCTGAGGAACAGCGTTCAAGCCCCATGACTGACAAAAAAAATCTATTCACTCCGTTCTGGAGTGGGATCCAGGAATTTACATGTTGAACACACACTACAGAGTAGTTTAATGCAGGTATTTTGTGGCCCATCCTTTGAGAAGTATTGATTTGCATGGTCTTGGACAGATGTTGCAATTAAAGGCAAAAGACAGACATAAGGAACAGCCCCAGGAGCCCTGGCTCACTCTCAACTGCTTAGATCACCAGTGAGTCCATGGTAACTCTATGGATGTAAATTATAATAATGAGGAGACTGAGGATTTGTAATATCACATATTCCCTCAGTCACTATTAGAAACATGAAATGGGAACTTGTTAAAGGAGGGTAAATTCAATCTTAGATGAATCTAAGAGTTGGCAGTATATCTAAAAGGAAAATCTGAAATGAATAGAATGGAAAATTGCAGCACACTCATATTATTATACCATTTTCTATAAGGATTTGATAGCCAGAAGCAATGATGAAGTTAAGCTCTCATACATGTATTAACTTCAGCAGGTTATTAAACCGGTCCACTTCTTGGCCAAGAACTGTGGTCAAGGAGTTCAGGCGTCCTTGAGGATCCTTGACAAAAAGGCTTTCAACAGCACCCTCCATCTGCAGGCTCTCTGAAATACACAGAGGTCACTCCTCATCACTCTGCATTTGGGTTTAACCTTACATAACCCTCCCCCCTCCCCGCAAGCCAGTTTCCATTATTATTTAATGTGAATGCACAGAGCTTAAGTGTGACAAGCTTTCTATTACTAGAAATATTAGACTTTCTATTATTAGAGCTCTTTGGTGACTCAACTGTGTTTATATAGAAGCAATCACAGAAATCAAGCTGAACTTCATAAGTATCAGGGAGAATGTGTGTGTGTGTGTGTGTGTGTGCGTGTGTGTGTGTGTGTGTGAAGAAACACTGAACCAGCATTTCATTTCTTCCCAGGGGTATTTTCATCTTTGGTCACAGTTTGGGCTATGTGGTCTTTGGCTCTGGAACATGGGTGGATAGGTTCTTGATTACTTGTATGAGCTAAAGAGAGACTGGCCATGCTAATACAAAAGGACATATCCTCAAGGGAGAGTGGCCCTAATTTTCATTTTTCTGTGACTGAGGGAATAAAGGGAAGAAGATGAGAGGGCAAAGGACGATGTGGAAGGTCAATGTGACTTAGTGATATCTATAGATATGAGACAGGGATTTGGATCAAGCTGTCTCCATAGTGGATGAGGAGGAGAACTGTAGACCTGGAGAAGATGCACCAGGCTTTGGCTGAATGGGAGGCAGAGCCCTGAAGACCTCAGTAGCAGGTGGCATTCCAGAAGCCAGAGGGCCTAGAAGCTCTGAGTCTTCTCTTCTACCCTATTGGTGTGAACATCTTGCTCTTTTCTGTAGACCTGACTGCGACTAGGACAGGAGGGTGTGGGAGATTGAAAGTTCATGGAGACAGTGTTTATCCTAAGTTACTGAGGATTACTTTTTAAGGTTAGCTGAATTATGAGACTGGATTTAAACAGGATGGAAAAACTGGTCTCTTCTGTCTCCACACAATGTGCTCAATGGTGGGTAAAGAACCACATGAGCTATAAAAAAGGAAAGAAATGCATTTTCCTTGCATATCTGAGGAAAGTGTGAGTAAATCAGTGGCTCCAAAAATGCATGTGTCAGATTTCTTCTTAACCACTTGAATGGTGATGAAGTATGTGTTAGTACAGTCTCTTGGGTCCACAGAGCTTTGAGTCCATATGCCTTTGTCATTCCCCTCCATCATTCTCCTCAGGAGCAATTCCAAATCCTTGGTCTTTTTCTTAAGCCAGTTGCATCGCTGTCTCTCAGTCTCAGCAGATGAAGCTACATTTCATAGTAAAAGCATAAATATTATGAAGCTTGGAAAGAAAAACCTCCTGAGGAGCAATGGGACTTCATGAAGCAAGTTCACTCTTCCTGTAGCCCTCCATTCATCTATGCCTGTCTTTTCCACCAGCCAAGCACTTTAATTTATACACTCAAAATTGCTTAGAATCAATTTAATCGATTAGAAACCTATTAGAAATTGCTTCCTAAAATAAGTCACTCAGGATTTGCTTTAGAATTTTCTATCCAAGTAGACATTACTTGAGGAATGGCTTCTCAGAGACGACTAAAGCTCAATTCTTCTGAGGGCACATAGTGCCTGTTTTACTCAATTCTTCTGAGGTCACATAGTGCCTGTTTTACTCGAGGTCTGGAGAGTATTGACAGGATTTAGCCAGTTTTTTTAAAATCTGCCTTACTTTTCTTCATACTAATATGACTTTTTTTTTTTTTGTCCGTCATGGGGCTTCAACTCTGGGCCTGAACGCTGTCCTTCAGCTCTTCAGCTCCAGACTAGCACTCTGCCATTTAAGCCACAGCTTCACTTCCAGTTTTCTGAGTGGTTTATTGGAGATAAGAGTCTCATAGACTTTCCTGCTTTGAACTGTGATCCTCAGATCTCAGCCTCCTAAGTAGCTAGGATTACAGATGTGAGCCACTGGTGCCCAGCCTAATTGACATTTCTTGCAATAATGGACAACATATCTACAAATCTAGATCTATAGCTAGTCTATGAAAAGTGTGAGAGTGGATATCTTATGACTCTTCAGGAGAATTCCTTATCAGAAAACAAGGTTAAAGTAGTCTAGCCATTTCTCTTGAATAGAGGAAAAACAGTGAAATGGATTCTAGAGCATGACTATCCGATAGAATCTGTAAAGCTTTAAATGATAAGAAATGTTCTTTGCCTGTGCTGATCAATAAAGTGGCATGGAAATGTGGATAGTGTACAGAGGAATTTTATTTTAATTTTAGGAATTAAAATGAATATATCTTTTATTAGTACACATTGATTATATGACAGAAATTTACTTAATTGATTGTAAGTAGCTCCATGTGACTACTGGCTACTCTTTTGGACAGCACAGGTCTAGAGACTTTAGAATTATGAATCCAAGTGAAACTCAGGAGAAGTCTGGTTAAAATTAGGTAGGTAAGAAACCAAGTGGCTCCTACTGCTTCTGGGAGTTAGGATGTTAAGGTACTATAGGCTTCAGTTCTATAAACAGAGGAGTTCATGTCAAAAAATCTTGTCAAGGAAAGGAAAAGTTTGAACATGATCTTATCACTTATTTCTCTGACTTATTCCTTCAGTTTCTATTACCTACAGATGCCAGAAATAATTCATTACCTGGAACTCTAGACTGGATAGAAGCAACAAGTTCTTGGACAATTTCATCATTGCTTTTCCCCTCTCCACCAGAAGATGACCTTGGCTGGATCTCAAGGATGGTGTTGACCAAAGTGTTGGTCTCTTTATACTAAGACAAAGACAGTGAAGACTCAAGTTCTTAGCATGCAATTTGTAGCAGTATAGTTTACATATAGAAATGAGAAAAGTTCTTAAAAACACAAGGACACTTAATCTGCTATTAAAACTTTGTATAACATGAGATAAATACGTTCAGCATGGGGAAAGGACAGGACAAACAGTACTGTGTGTCTTCACACCCTCATGCTGTGTTGTTTAGGTGGATAGTGGACTAAGTAGAGGCTTGGAAGTGAAAGAGGCTGGTGCAGGGGAAATGCATGACCTTCCGATCCTACAATGGATCAGAGGCAACAGGTCAAATTGGAACTATTGTTAAATGTATGATGGGACAATGATTTGCTTTTTATTAGGGGTATTACAGCCCCTGGAGTTAGTGAGGTGATGATTAATGTTTTGAATTCATATCAATGACATAAATACCTATTTTAACTTGAAAGATCACACACCTGGAAAACAAGGTTGGCATTTTCATGCATTCCAAAAATTTCTGGGTCGTCTATCAAAGGCAGATTTTCAATGTAGTCCTTAAACTCTTGTAGGCTGTCAGCCAGGGGTGCAAAGTAGATGCCTGTTAGAACAACACAGAAGATAAACATCTCAAATGGACTGGTTCGGAACTGCCAGGTTTGGTTCTTCGCTGTCTTGTTCAGATGATGGCTGATTCAAGGTGAAAAGAGTCTTTGCTTATCCTAAGTCTTCCTGCTTTTATTGTGCTGTCTAGTTTTGTTTCCTTTTCTTGAGGCCTTAATCAGATTAGTGCTCTAAGCTTTCAGGCTGTCTCCCCTAGAAGGTGTAAGGATTCGGAGAATCCAGTGACACACTCCTGAAAGGTGTGTCTCCTGAAAAGGCTCCAATTTTTTAAAAAATATTTTTATTGTAAAAATAGTGTACAGAGGGGTTACAGTTCCATGAATAAGGTAAGGCTCCAAATTTATGCTCCTTTAGAATATACTTTTTTCATGTTAGATGAATAATAGTCCTCTCCAAATTCTTCAAACTAAAAGCTACATTTGCAGTATATTAAAATCGGTGCTCACTTAGTTTTGCCTAATGGTGAAAGGACATGTGAATCTAGCTTCTTGAAAGTCAATGGTGGGAGATTTGTTGAGCTTATTCTACACTAATCACATCACTCCCTCTCCAGGTATCAACATTCAGGTCTATTCATAATGAGCTGTTATCAATTCATAAATTTGGTTTTAATTCAATTTGCTATCATGGAAGTTTTCCAAGAGATACTATAATATGGCTTCTTTAAAACATATTTAGACACAATACAATCAACTTTAATAAAAAATGCTTGGGTAATAGGCAGTTTTGCTGTCCAACCAGCACTGTAGGTGTTGAGTGTGGGGCCAGGGACTGAGTTGTGAAGACTGGTCACAGAGAGTGTCCAGATGGAAAACTGAAACATGCTACCAGTGGCTTCTTGGGAGATGTCTTTTTCAGAGGCTTGAAAAGTCACTCACCTGAATCAGAGTATTTATAATCCGAATATAATGTTTCAGGAGAAAAAAACCTTTTCAAGACAGTACGAAGGCATCTTTGGTCCCAGGTGTCTGTAACTCTACCACCATAGGTGATTTCACCTGAAAAGGAGTTTGTATGCTCAAATACATTACCATTGGCGTTTTCAATTGATAAGCATACCCCAATTCTAACATGTTATTTGGGCACACATTTATTTTGTACTGAAGCCAAAAAGAGTGCACCAGACCTCCCTTCTGATCTGCCCCACCTCCAAGATGATGAAAGCTGATTTTTAAAAAGTAGACGAAAAAAACTTTAGTTTATGTACTCTAGTCTAATAATTTTACTTTTGCCAAATAACAGCAACAGAAGCCCCTGATCTCCATAGGCACATTTATCCTTCTTGTCTTTTATTTATTTATTTGTTTGTTTGTTGGTTGGTTGGTCGTGGGGCTTGAACTCTGGGCCTGGGCGCTGTCCCTGAGCTCTTCAGCTCAAGGAAAGAACTCTACCACTTGAGCCACAGGGCTACTTCTGGTTTTCTGGTAGTTAACTGGAGATAAGAATCTCACAGATTTTCCTGTCTGGGCTGGCTTTGAACCATGATCCTCAGATCTCAGCCTCCCGAGGAGCTAGCTAGGATTACAGGCATGAACCACGGGCACCTGGCTGTCCTTGTCCTTTTGCTTCAGCATATTGATTTTGAGTCTTATTCTGTCATTGGCTACACGATTCCAGAACATATATACTTTTCTTCAAATGGTGCTTCTCTTTGGGGCCCATGAGTAAAACAGAATGCAATATTTATAGATATGTTAGCCCTCTACACATTTTATAAATTATTGCTACTAAGCTGTATATGGGGGACAGAGCCAAAGTGAAAGAGTGACCTTGTCTCATAGAGATTATGTTTGGAGAATTGAGGTGATCCAGATGAGGCCTCTCCACAGAGAAGCTATTTTCAGAATGTTCCACCCCCACCCCAAATTATGAGTGGGAAAGAACCACTCTGGACTGGTATCTAATGTTGTGAATATTAACTCCTTGGGAAGTTCCAATCATTGCTTTACTGCCTCTCCATGTGTTGTGTGCCTGGAAGGATTTCATGGCATATTGACATTGTCAGGGTAGTTGTTAGGGTTCAATTTTGGGAAGTGCTTAATATATGGACTGGCATATAGCAAGAGTTATATAAGCTTTCCCTATCATTGACATCACCACCACCACCACCACCACCACCACCATCATCATCATCAAAAACATCAGCCCAATTTTCTATATGTAAATATTCTCATGATGTTTCCACCATCTGAAATTCACATAGGGCAGGTGAGAAGTCACTATCACCATCATTAAAGGCTGGGAGCACACTCTCCTCCCAGGGGTCAGGTAAGCATAAATCCCCAACTTTTAGATACCCAGCTGGATGTCCTGGCCAGTAATATAAATTACTGACCAGTAATGTAAATTAGTGCATCCCAGGGAATCTTTCCTTCTTGACAGTAAAGGTTGAGATTCAGTAAAGCACATTCTCTGTCACTGTCATTAAATTCATAGCAGATATTCCAACCAAGGGGGCCAAACTTCTTTCTCTCCTAGAATAGGAAATGAATATAGTTAGAAATAAAAAATAACATTAATTTTGGGTAGAGTAATGAAAAACAAAAGCTTTTATTGGGGCGCTGGTGGCTCACACCTGTAATTCTAGCTACTCAGGAGGCTGAGATCTGAGAATCACAGTTCAAAGCCAGCCCGGGGAAGGAGAGTCCATGAACCTCTCATCTCTAATAAAGCACTAGAAAACCAGAAGTGGTGCTGTGGTTCAAGCGGTAGAGCACTCGCCTTGAGCTGAAGAGCTGAGGGACAGTACTCAGGCCCAGAGTTCAAGCCCCAGGATCGACAAAAAAAAAAAAAAGTTTGGTATATCAATACGTGGTTCAACTTCAGTTAGGCTTTTACCAAACAGGCAGAATACATGTTTCTTTATAGTTCTAGGAGAGAATCTACTGTTACTGCACGTTCAGCAAATCAGTCAAAAGTGAATTTGTTCTTCAAGGTAATAGAAAAATATTTCCACACCAAAACAGTAGCAAGAAGGTTTAGTCTTTTGGCATAAAAATACTGATACTGTAAGCATCTGGAGAGAGCGCTATCCCCTACTGTTGAAGGAGTCTGTCCATGACTTTCAGCCATATCATACATACTATGCTGATTGCACGCCGGCTTCTCCATGGTAACATTAGCTGGTACCCATAATCAGTTTCGCAACATTCCATAGTAAAATTCCTTTTCTCTTTGTTATTTCCCTGTCTCCTTTAATTTCCTAATTCTAAACAAATGATCATGTCATAGGATTCGTCTGAAGTTCCCTCCCTTTTGATCTCAAAGTTTCAATAAACCTTCAACAACCTCCTCATCTCAGTGACTTTTGTTAGTGGAATAAGAGCCCCACACCCAGAGCCCCTGATTCTTATCTTCTTTGACTTCCTCTAGGACCTCTTGATTTATTTTTCCTGTGTCTTGCATCTTTAATCTTTCTTTTTCCTTTCCTTTCTTTCTTTTTCTCTTTTAAGTGAATCTTTCTCTGTAGAGAAAGACAATCTAATCCACATGCCACCTAACCATATGTAGATGGAGAGCCAGGCTTTAATAAAGGCACAGGATGCATAACAAACAGAAAAATGACTCTTGGAAAGCGGGAGACTGGTGTTAGGTTGAAGGTTATCTTTCAGGGGACCAGTGATTCCGTTCTTGGTTGGAAAGGAAGCTGATGAGAGTGGTGAGCTTATTCACAAGAACACGTGGAAACTATTGCAAGGAAAAGGAGGACCCATAAAAACATAAAACATAAAAATAATCCTGGGGCTGGGAAGGTGGCTCAGTGGTAGAGCGCTTGCCTTGCAGGCCTGAGGCCCTGGGTTCGATTCCTCAGCACCACATAAGCAAAAAGAAAAAAGCCGGAAGTGGTGCTGTGGCTCAAGTGGTAGAGCGCTAGCCTTGAGCTGAAGATATCAGGGACAGCGCCCAGGCCCAGAGTTCAGGCCCCATGACCGACCAAAAAAAAAAAAATCCTGAATTTTTGATTGTAGGTAATTGAGAAGATGGGACCACTAATTTTAGAAAGAGATTCTGGAGGGGAAACAAGAGGTAGAAGAGGTAGATTTGGTGTTTGTTAAATTGGACTTCTTGCATTCACCCAGGAGATCGTGTTCTACAGACAGAACAGAATAGAGGTGGGAGTCAAAGTTGTGAGAGACTGAGGCATGGGGAATACAGAGATTGGTGGTTGAGTTAAAACAACTTGGGTTTAAAACCAAAACAACACCCTCCGAGTTTCACAATACCACTTGCAAGTTTTTTTTAAATTAATTTTTAATCATTTACTTGTTTAATATTATACTTTCTTGTTGGTACTAAAAAGCAGAACTGAATATACCTGAATAATTGCATGGAAGAAGCAAATGCCAAATACTATTTGTCTCCATTTTCTTCCAAGTATATTTTCTTCAAAAAATGAAGATGTCATTTCAGTAAATGCTCGCCTGATATTTGCACGTAAGCCTTTTGGAGGTTCATTGGTTACCTGCATTTCAGAGAGCAGAGAGGGCGAGGTCACAGAGTTGCATTAATTCTGAAAAATGCCCAGAGAGGCTGTAGAGAATTGATTCCTATGGAGGCATTGTTGGCATGTATCTGAGTTTTATTCAATCATAGTCCAGGGAGCACAGGACCTGGTGGGATCTTCAGACCTACAATGCTTGAACCACCTGCTTGGAAACCTCAAGTCACTTCTGTTTGCTGTGCAGTTTTCTACATGTGAGTCAAATGGCATATCCAGGTTTTTGTCATTGGATTTTATAGTCACCTTAAAGTAAAGCATTGCCCTGCACTGTATCTCCTGCATGATGTCTCTTGACGTGGGCAGGGAGGGAAGAAGTACCTCTTGTAACCCCTACTGGTAAGTATCCCACATAATGGAAACTTCCTTCACTGAACTCAAGCAGTAACACCTCCTGTGTTCCTTTCTGTCCATCCAATGCTGAGATATTCTTTTTAACATTTCTCTGCTAAAGAACTAGAGAAGTTGAATGACCTAGGGCATGCATGGATAGCACTGACTTCAGGAATCCTTTGTTTGCTTTCTGCTTGGCCACACAGACCAGAACATGGCTCTGTGCAGGATCTGTGCTTTTCTCAGTCCCCTTGGCAAACATTCTGAGATCAGTCATTTCACATTTCAGCCATATGCAATGCCTTACCTTGACAGAATTCTGAAGAACTGTAACAGGAAATGTACTACTAGGCATGGAGCTTAGAAATAGTCGGAAAGTATCCTTGATAACAGACTCTATTTAAAATAAAGAAAAAAAGAAGAAACATGTTCTTGTAGCTTGTAGTAGCACTTTTCTATAAGAAATAATTATTTTAGGAAAGAAAAAAAATGCTGTGAACTCTGTTTAAAGACTTAATTGATTTGCCTCAAGTAAGCTGTAAACCAAACCATCTTAAGATGGGAGTGGAGGAGTTGTTCTAGAAATTTCACAGCAGGGGGATCTGGCAGTTGACAAGCTAGCACATTTGGGTAAAGAAATTAGGGACCCATGAATTTTTTAATACCTGATGAGATGTAAGGCCTTTTCAACGCAGGCTATTTTTATTTATTTTTGCCGGTCCCGGGGCTTGAACTCTGAGGCTGGGCACTGTCCCTGAGCTTCTTCTTTTTTTGGCGCGGGGGGGGGGGGTCTGGTCATGGGGCTGAACTCTGGGCCTGGGCGCTGTCCCTCAGCTCCTCAGCTCAAGGCTAGCACTCTACCACTTGAGCCACAGCGCCACTTCCGGCTTTTTAATTTTTTCTGCTTATGTGGTGCTGAGGAATCGAACCCAGGGCCTCATGTATGCAAGGCAAGCGCTCTACCACTGAGCCACCTTCCCAGACCCCTGAGCTTCTTTTTGCTTGTGGCTAGTGCTCTATCACTTGAGCCACTATCACTGTGCCACTTCCATAACTGAGGATATTTACTGTTAGCTTGTGAGTTATTTTTCCCCTAAACTGTTCACTTTAAGGCAAACTGTATACAAATGCGCAGAAAGCCCTGTGGGAGAAGAGAGGGAGCCCCTGAGTAGAGAAGTTGCAAAGGGACCAGGGCAGGGATAAGGAGAGACTGATGAACAGAACTGGCAAGTCAGGATGCTTCTTTTCTGAGCTGTGGTTAGAGAACAGCATGAGGAACAAAGCTCCACTGTAGGTTCAGGAGGCCAAAGCAATGTTGTGAAATGCACTGTTGCCATCATTTTTTTTTAACAGTAAGTTAAATGCCTTAGGCATCTGCAATGGTGACCTCAACCTGGACTCCTGGCTCAATACTGATGGAAGTTATCTGCTTGACAATCTCGGAAGGACGGTTTTAATCAATGAGTCGCTTGTGGATCCCATGTCTTAGAACTTTCACCACAAGGGTTTTTTTTTTTCTCATAGTGATTCTCAAAGTCTTGGTAGGCATGCACACTGGTCCTTTTACTTTGAGATTCTTCTCCTTGGTGCCTCGGATCAGGTCAGCACAGACCTTCTCCGGAGACTTCATGTTGCGGCTGGTGAGGGTGATCCGAATCCGGTGAATCGCCACCTCCGGCTCCACAGGTGTTTTTTTCCAGTGTCTTTAACAGTGGTGAGCAGCCCGGACAGAGCTCCCCACACACAGTCGCATCTCCCGCAGAAGGCTCTTGCCATCATTTTAAAAGCACATTATGCTGTTTTTCACACATGCCAGTCTGGCTCGTCTGTTGTCTGTGCACGGGCCATTCCCCTGTGCCTGAAATATTCTCTCAGATTCTCTCACTGTCTTTCTGTCTTGGCCAAACATCACCTTCTCAAGGAAGTCCACACAGATCACACCATTTAAAACGATCCTCCTGGGCTGGGAAGGTGGCTCAGTGGTAGAGTGCTTGCCTTGCATGCCTGAGGCCCTGGGTTCGATTCCTCAGCACCACATAAGCAAAAAGAAAAAA
>NW_012267428.1:482206-483840 GCF_000151885.1 Dipodomys ordii | reverse complement strand
AAGAGCTGAGGGACAGTGCCCAGGCCCAGAGTTCAGGCCCCACGACCAGACCCAAAAAAAACAAACAAGAAAAGACATGTGGCACATAGTCAAGAAGTTACGGGTGAAGCTCTATTCAGTCTTAGCTCTTCAAGTCCAGAGGACTTTGTCTTTTATTTCACTATTTCCCTCCCTCCCTCTCCTTCCTTCCTTCCTTCCTTCCTACCTTCCTTTTTTCCTTCCTTCCTACCTTCCTTTTTTCCTTCCTTCCTTCCTTCCCTCTTTCCTTCCTTCCTTCCTCTTTCCCTTTGCCTTTTCAGTTTACTACCTAAATGTATTTTATTTCATATTGCTTCCAGTTTGCTAACCTCAAACCTACAAGTTCAGCTGGTGTTCATCCTTGGATCCCTGGCTAATGTTTTTTTTCTGGTCACGAAGCTTGATGCTTTTCCTAGAGATCTGATTTCTTAATCAGAATTCTATCATTAGAGATCCCCGTTTTTTCATAGAAGTTTCATTTCCATTGAGTACAGATTATATTTTCTTTGCTGCAAAAGGGTGGGCAGAGCAGACAGAAATTCTGGTTGGCAAGGGTGAAGGCTGGGAGTGGACTAGGATTGGGGGCCATTTGGGGGAAGGTGTTGGTGAGCAGTGCAGGCTGGCTGCCCTGTGAATGAGGTAACTCCCCTGGCAAGGTAGCTCTGAGTAAGGTGATTTCCAGGCTGTAGTAAATAGCTATAGTAGGGAACTACAATACGGATTGAGTATTACAAGCAAAACTACACTAAGCTGGGCTCACGTACTTGGGTCTGTGAAGGTTTTGATGAGCTCTTCCATTGCCAGCATCCAAGAAACAGCAAGATGGCAGTTCTGCAAAAACACCCAGTTTCCTGCTTTCATGGCATCCTTGATCATTTTCTCAGCAATGGGTCCTTGTCCTTGTCCCAGTGAAATTGACTGCACTCTGAATCCAACGAGAAAAGCAAAGGACTGATTTTTTTTTTTAAAAGCAATACAAATATTGGTATTTATTTATTTATTCCCAGTCTGGGGACTTGAACTCAGGGTTGGGCACTGTCCCTGAGTTTCTTTTGCTCAAGGCTAGGACACTTCCACTTGAGCCACCACACCACTTCTGGCCTTTTCTGTTTATGTGGTACTAAGGAATTGAACCCAGGGCTTCATGCATGCTACGCAAGCACTCTACCACTGAGCCACATTCCCAGCCCAAGTATTGGCATTTTATTTTATTTTTAATTTAATTTTTTGTTGGTTGTGGGGCCTGAATTCTGGGCCTGGGCGCTGTCCCTCAGCTCTTCAGCTCAAGCCTAGTATTCTACCACTTGAGCCACAGCACCACTTGAGCCACAGCACTACTTCTGGCTTTTTCTGCTTATGTGGTGCTGAGGAATTGAACCCATGACCTCATGCATGCAAGGCAAGCACTCTACCACTGAGCCACCTTCCCAGCCCCAAGTATTGGCATTTTAAAAGACATTAAATATGGTGTGAAGTGGTTTGCCTATAATATGTACACATTTCTGGTCTTAATTCTGATAGGTGTGCAAATAGTTTTCTCTCCCTTCCTTCCTTCCTTCCTTCCTTCCTTCCTTCCTTCCTTCCTTCCTTCCTTCCTTCCTTCCTTCCTTCCTTCC
>NW_012267428.1:436660-482156 GCF_000151885.1 Dipodomys ordii | reverse complement strand
CCTTCCTTCCTTCCTTCCTTCCTTCCTTCCTTCCTTCCTTCCTTCCTTCCTTCCTTCCTTCCTTCCTTCCTTCCCTCCCTCCCTCCCTCCCTCTCTCTATCTTTCTTTCTTTCTTTTTTTGTGAAAGTTCTGGGGGTTGAACTCAGGGCTTGAGTGCTGTTCCTCAGCTTTTTTGCTCAAGTCTAGCATTCTACCACTTGAGCCACAGCTCCATTTCAGACTTCTTTTGGGTAGTTAATTGGAGATAAGAGTTTCATAGACTTTCCTGCCTGGGTTGGCTTTGAGATGTAATCCTTAGATCTCAGCCTCCTGAGTAGCAATGATAAATGGTGTGAGCCATTTGCACCTGGCTTGCAAATAGTTTTCTTATACAGCTCTATGAATGATCACAGATGAACAGCTGTGGTTGAGTTTTGCTGATCTCCCAGTGATGTTTCTTCTATGTCCCTTTCCATCCCCATCTCCTTTCTTCTTTCCAGAGGTGACTGTCACAATGAAAATCCTAACAGAATTGTGTGAGGGCTCTATGTTTGTCTTGGGCCTTGTCTCCAATATTCAGCAGGGCTAAATAGAAGGGTAACACAGCTGGTCTGAATATTGAATTGGGGCACTGCTCTTTTCTAGACTCCAGATGGTGACATTGGTTCTTTCTGTGTCTCAAACCTGCTAGTCTTGTAACTGACCCAACCTCTCAGACTTTTCACTCAGACTGGAATTACACATCATCTGCTCTCCTGATACCCCGCTTGCTTACTACTGAATACGAACTTCTCACAGTCCATAACTGCATTATTTATAATAAGTCTCTATATGTAATACATATGTGCATATACAGATACACACATATATACACCTCCTATTAGTTCTGTTCCTTGGCAGAGACTAACACAGAACATGACTTTCAAAGGAGGATGTGGGATCTATCACCCCCTTATAATGATCACTCCAGGGAGCAGGCTAGAACAGCCACTTCATGTAGGAGCTCATCAGCGCTGAAGGCCCTTATGAGAAAACTGGATTAATAATAGAATATTAAAAGCTCTGTGGGTCCCCCTCCCAATTTTAGCATAAGTGCTAACTATATTTAGGAAGAGATATCTAAGTGGAACAGTTCATGCTGCTCGGGAAAGACCAACACATTATCTCCCCATCCCCACACCAAAGGACAATGGAGAAGATTTCACATGGGTTATGAAAATCCCACAGTGCAACCTTACCGATCAGAATACCCGCTTTCACGGGCGAACCTCTGAAATGCACCCATGGGATCAGAGCCTGTGCTTAGGATAAACACCAGGGGTGTGGAGTTGGACATGTCCTGATACAGAGTGGCCAGGTCCACGGGTGGAGTCTCTACAAACTGTTTCCCAAGATTCTCTATCACAAAGTCTGTAAGAGCAAAAACAACCTGAAAGTTGGAAAGAAAAAAATATTAAAAATCGTTTGTTAGATAAGGATCCTCTGCAATTGCATCTTAATTGTCTTCTCTTACTCCTCAGAGGGTAGTACCTGGATTTCTGTACATATTCTTTCTTGATTGGGTGGCCTTCTTCCTAAAGACATATATTGATGGACATGCACATGCTTATCTACTGATAGCCATGGTTCTCATGATGAACTGTTGTTTTAAGAGGATGGTCCCGCTCTGCCATTCTTGTCCATACACATCAGCATGGACTTCTCTTCAGTTGAAAGGCTGCACATGTATGAAGTTCTTCCCTCAACTGAGTCATAAGCCTAGTAACCCCCAGACAAGATCTCAAGTACCCAGTTTTGGAGGGTTATCAATAGTGTGGCAGAGTTGCCAGGAAAAGCTTCTCACTCAAGTTATTCTTACTGGCCTGGACCGCCTTCTGTGGTATGGGTGTGGGCTTTACAGGGATCTGTATGAAGCTACTAACTAGAAGAAAAGACAAACTGTCAATAAAGTTGCCTTCAGCTTTTGAAGAAAAAAAGAGGATGGTCCCTCATCGATTTGTTAACTGTAGTTCCTGCTCACTCACTGAGATCACATTCTGAGACCTCCAGTATGTACCCCAAACTGTGGGTACTTTTATATACATACATATATATATATATATATATATATATATATATACACACACACATATTTTCTTTTTCTTTTTCTTTTGTTGGTCATGGGGCTGTAACTCAGGGCCTGGGGTGCTCTCCCTGAGCTCTTTTGCTCAAGACTAGCACTCTACTACTTGAGCCACAGCGCCACTTCCAGTTTTCTAGTGGTTAATTGGAGATAAGAGTCTCACAGACTTCCTGCCCAGGCCAGATTTGAACCTTGATCTTCAGATCTCAGCTTCCTGAGTAGCTAGGATTACAGGCATGAGCCACTGGCACCCAGCGTACACTCTTCTTATGCTCATTCTTCTGATGATGTTAGATGATACAAAGTCTATGTGATGATGTAAAGGGCATCTCAATCTGGCCTAGGGCCATGGCCTTGGATGATTCCCTCTGTGGCCAGCTGGGGAAGGTGCTTGCCCATTTAGGTGCTAACTAGAAAGGTGTTATGGTCCAGAAGGAACAGCTCAAGGGGCTAGCTCTGAAACTAAGTGTACACTCATTTGGCTTCTCTGACATTCATTTCATTATTATTTTTATCTAAAAGATTTGTATTATTAACTGTTCATTTTCTTTTCACATTTGCTAAAAGGCGCTCCTGTCAATACTCAAAACCAGTAATTTGTTTGTAGGGCTGCTATGTAAATGCCCAAATGGTAACACTCACAAAATGCATTTGAATTCAGACAGCTTCTCTTGAAAGTAGGACACATTTCTCTTTATAATGTATAGAGATCTACGTGATCTCTCTGCACCCACATCTCTTTTCATTTTCCTCTGACACCTGGATTTAAACTCAGTACCTAATGCTTTGCTCACTGGCTGGCACTCTACTAACTAAACTACCCCTCCAGTCCTGAAGGGTTGGTCATTTCTTTTTTTCTTCCCATACCAAGATCTCCAGAAACCATTTTTTAGTTTTTTAATTCTGGTGTATGTGACTCTGTAATGTTCATAGACCTCTTTCTAGTTTTGTTGCTTGATCTTTCATATAGTCTTTGGCTTAGGCCCTGAGAGCATATTTGGAGGAATATTTCATTTGTTTTTTGTGCCAGCACTGGGGCTTGACCTTAGGCTCTCATGCTTTCCCTTGGCTTTTTCACGCAAGGCTGGTACTCTCGCTTAGCCACTGCTCTACTTCTGGTTTTTAGGTGGTTGATTGGAGATAAGAATCTCACACTTTTCTGTCTGAGCTGGCTTTGAGTTACAATCTTTAGATCTCAGCCTCTGGAGTAGTTAGGATTATAGGCATGAGCCACCAGCGACTGCATAACATTTTTTTTTTTTTTGGCATCGATATGCTGATGGAATACGAATTCACCATTGAGAAACACTAGTTCTCTGTGCCCAGGAACCCCTACCCAGAAGGGAGTGATTTGTATTTTTATGGTGAGAGAAGATAAGCTTAAGTATTTGGGAATAGTGACTTTCTGCTGCTCCTCAACACTCTGTGAAGACACCAGAAGCCATTCAAACCACCATCTTAAATGGGTGAATTAGGTGCACATAAATTTATGCTTCAGTAAGGCTGACTTTATAACCTTCTCTTTATCTTCAATAGTGGCATTTTTTGGGTGCTACTTGTGTTTGAATTCAGGGCTTCTACCTTGGTATCACTTGAATTACACCTTCAACCCTTTTTGCTCTGGTTATTTTTGGGATAGCCCCTCACTTTCTGGCCAGGATGGGCTTTAGACTACAATCCTTCCAATCTCAGCCTCTCAAATAGCTCGGATGACAGGCACATAGTACTATAATGGCCTCAAACCATAATCCTCGCATCTGACTCTCCTGAGCACCTTGGAACTTGTGTCAGCCACCACACTTGGCTTTAAGTGGCATCTTTAACATATTTAGGTGACTCGTGGTTACCTCATTTCTGTGACACAGCAATGTCTTCGCAAGCAATAGTGCAAAGCATTAATGAAGATGTGGTGGGGAATTTTTCTTCTACAGACTATTTTGCTTAAATAAATAGTCAACAATTAACACCAAAGACTTAAAGTTCCATTTATACAACTGGAATCTCCCAAGTTGGGAAAGCCTTGCATTTGTTGCTCTAAGTGAGATCTCACCCTTGGGATTCTGATTACCTTGTCCTCTTCCCTCAACAGAGAAGAAACTGGCTGCTAGCCATTTCTCCTTTCTGGAGGTTGGAGGAAGCCTGGACTGAGCTGTTCAAGTGCTCCCTCCTCACTGTTGTGAAGTCCCAGCTAAAGGCAAGTTTGACAAGCCCTGTCCCACTTTCACAGATGTTGTAAGTTCCTTCATGATTCTCCCTTTAAAGCATTATGTTCTAGTACAGACTTTATGTTCTTAGTGTCATTTACCAAACTTGGCCATTTAGTCTGAGATAAATGCAATAATGATATTTGGTCAGCCAGATTTAATTATAATATCTAATAACCATGATACTGTCTTTTAATTGAAAAATAGCCTACCTTTTCCTCTCTACAACACTTAATGAGAATTAGCTTGTGGAAAGAGCTCAGTTCTGAAATCCAAGATGTCCCAGTTGCTTCATTTTCCTCTTCTACAGTCATTTCAGGATAGCTTTCCCCAAACTGTGGGTTAATATAAGCCTCAAAATTTCCTGAAAGGCAATTTAAAGACATGCTTTAACTTGAGTTGTTTTCATTCTTAAATTAAATAAGTACATGTGTGTTCATTTTAAAAAAGCCCTTCTTGGAGGGAATGTAAACTTGTTCAACCACTCTGGAAAGCAGTGTGGAGGTTTCTCAAAACTAAACATAGAACTATCTTATGATCAAGCAATTCCACTTGCGGGCATTTGTCCAAAAGATTATAAACCAGGGTACAGTAAAAGCCCCCACACAACCATGTTCACTGCAGCACTGTTCATCATAGCCAAGGTATGGAACCAGCTCAGGTGCCCCTCAATGGACAAATGATCAAGAAAATGTAAGATATATATATATATATATATATATATATATATGTAGCAAAATTTTATTCATTCGTTAGAAAGAATGATATTGCATCATTTGCAAAGAAATGGAAAGATTTGGAAAAAAATTATTTTAAGTGAAGTAGGTCAGGTCCAGAGAGACTAAAGTGGTATGTTTTTCTCATATGTGGAAGCTAGAATTCATTTATAAGCATATAAGTAAATACCTTGGGTGGTATGCAGGTGCATAGAAAGGTATTAACTGAAATATGGTAGAGTCAGGGGAGATCTCAAATGGTGCAATTATTTCTGTACTTTTTTTTTTTGTCGGTCATGGGGCCTGAACTCTGGGCCTGGGCGCTGTCCCTCAGCTCTTCAGGTCAAGGCGAGTGCCCTACCACTTGAGCCACAGCGCCACTTCTGGCACAATTCTTTAAAAAGGTGAAATCAAAGGTCAGCAAGATAAACACCAAGAAACAGTGGTAAGAGCAGGGGTGAGGTCAAGGGGAGAGGGATTGACAAATGAAGAGAAGGGAGGGGAATGCAGTCAAGAATTCAATGTATATCCTACAAAATTAAGAAAAATAAGGGAAGGGATGAGTTGGGAGGGATAAGTGACATTAATCAAGATGCATTATATTCATAAGCTGCTTTGTTGAGTGGTAGCTCCTTTGTTCAACTACTTAAAGATAATAATATAAAACCCTCTATATTTTCAATAAGTTTTTTTTTTGGCCAGTCCTAGGGTTGAAATCTGGATCTAAGTGTGTTCATACTTGAGCGTTCATACTCTACATACTCTAGTGCTCTACAACTTGAGCCACAGGTCCACTTCTGTTTTTTTGTGGTTAGTTGGAGATAATAGTCTCATATACTTTTCTGCCAGGGCTGGCTTCAAACTGTGATCATCAGATCTCAGCCTTCTGAGTAGCTAGGATTACAGGTATGAGCCACTAGCACCCAGCTCTTATTAGAAGTTATAATCAAAAGTGTAAATGCATTCATCTTACCCTATTCAAAGTAGTTAAAAATAAAGCATTTAAATGAGATCACACACATAAAAAAGCCCAACAGCAAACAAAAACTAAAACAATAGAGAGGCTAAAAAATAGGGATGCATTATGCCAAGCAAATGTGAGAAAAAATGGACGTGATAAGTTGGATAAATTAGAATTCAAGGCAAATCATTGAATGAGAAAATGTAAGTCAAGTTATATTAATTAAAAAGCAGAGAAAGAAGGATCTCAATTAGAGACTAGCCTGGACAAAAGTTAGAGTGACCTATTTTAAAAACAGGCCAGGTGTTGTGGTCACGCCTCTAATCCTAGCTACTCAGGAGGGAAAGGGAGAAGAAATATAGTCCAAGGCCAGTCTTGAGAAAAGCATTAAACTCAATTTGAAAAATAAATTAAAAAAGCTGGGTGTTGGTGGCTCATGTCTGTAATTCTAGCTGCAAAGGAGGCTGAGATTTGACTATCCTGGTAAGAAGTCAGTCCCAGCAGATAAATCTAAGAGACTTTTATCTTCAATTAACCAACAAAAACCTGGAAACAGAGGTGCAGCTCAAGTTGTAGAGCACTAGCCATGAGAAAAAAAGTTGAGTAAGGGCACAAGGTCCCGAGTTCAAGCCTAGCACCATAAAGAAAAAACAAAGCAGAATGGCAGGGTATATTACTCAAGGTGTAGAATACTTACCCAGCAAGTGTAAGGCCCCAAGATCAATCCCTAGTACTAAAGAGTGTCATAATAAAAACATAACACAATATAAATATAACACAATAAATGTGTCAGATAATAACATAAGAATTCATCATATAATCACTGTTGGAGGTAAAAGAGAAAGCAGGCAAGACATAATAGTGATGAAAAATGGTGCACAATTACCAGCCTATGATAGAAGGACTGAAAATTCCTGCATGTGTAATTTGAATGACAAAACAACAGACAAATAAACTGACATCTATACGTTATGCCCAATAAACAGAATACAACGAAGTATCTCCTCCCCCACCAAGATAGAATATAAACAATGAACTTGTATCCTAAATGACAGAATTCTCCTTGGTCCTACAATGTTTATATCATATAGTATGGGTTAGCACTGGTTTCTGTTGGCCTAGGTATACTGTGTGCGTTAAGCCTCACTGAGAGCAGACATAGCCAGTGTGTTTTCCATTGATGAACAGCAGGTTAAAGAGATGGCTTGAATTTTCAGGCTGAAAACCCCTTTTTCTTTCTGTCTATGCTCTCATAGCCTGATAAAAGCAACTGAAGAGCTCGATGACATAAAAAAATTTGGTGCCATGATGACTGTGTCCTCACTATCTTTGCAAGACTTTTGATCCACAGTATGATTCAGGGCCAACCTCATCATACCATCTTTGATTGAAGGGGTTGAGTTCCTTTGAGGATGAGGTAGCTGAAATACTCATTGTAAATTAAAATAAAACCAAAGCAACCCACCTTCCAAAACTTCCCCGGAGGTTCTCATTTATTACATGATCACTATCGCACTAGTGTATTTATTTATTTATTTATTATGCCAGTACTAGGGCTTGAACTCAGGACCTGAGTGATGTCCCTTAGATTTTTTTTTGTTCAAGGCTAGTGCTATACTACTTGAGTCACAGTTCCATTTCTGGCTTTTTGCTGGTTAATTAGAGATAAGAGTTTCACAGATTTTCTTGCCTGGGCTGGTTTGGAACCACAATCCTCAGCTCTAGCTTTCCTGAGTAACTAGGATTATAGGTGTGAACCACTGGTACCTGGAAAGGAGTAATTTTAAGGAAAATATAATAAATATAACTTGAATTTCAATTTAATTTGTGTGTGACTGTGTATAAGTGGTATGTTTGTGTGAGTGCAAGTATGTTAGTGAATGTGAGTGCATGTGTATTAGTGAATGTGAGAGTGTGAGTGTGCATCTCTGTGTGTGTGTGCATGTGAATGTGAGTAAAAAGGGTCTGACTCATCCACTTGAAGTCAAGAAAGAGACCAAAAAGAAAAAGCTACCCTCTTCTCCAGTCTTCACAAAGAAGATAATGGAAGCAAGTCCGAAGAGACCAGAGCTTCTCAATGTCATTAATATTGACATTATGGACCAAGTAGTTATTAATTGTGGAGGTTGGTCTGAGCTTTGTTGGATGCTTAGTAGCATCCTGGGATTCTACCCACCAGATACAACCAGCAGCATTCCAGTTGTGGCAAACAAAAACGTCTGCAGACATTGTGTTTTCCAGGGAATAAAACCCTCCCCTATTGAGAAAAATAGGAGACCAATAATTGTAATAAATATCTTGGATTAAAAACTGATTGTTAAACAACGAGGACTCTCCCGCCTCAAAACCCTAAGATCCCACTGAAGATACTAAAGCCACAATTAGAATACAAAAGGACTGGAAATAGAGAATAGATTAAATATAGAGATGGTGACCACTAATGAAATTTACTATAATAGTACTAACATTAGAAAATATATTTTAAGGTAAAAATCTTGATGAAGCAGAAAGAGAAATATTATTTAAAAAGGAAAAATTTGCTAGGGAGATAATCTACCTACATCTATCTGTGTAACAGCATAATTTTATAAGATATAATGGCAAGTGTTCCAAATTTATAAGGACAAATGGTCAATCAAAGTGGTGTACCTTATTACATTCCCTTAAAATCTGACAGATAAAGTATAAACATCAATAGGATAATTAGCAAGTTGGAGTTAAATGTCATGCATGGAAACTTGCATGTAATAAATGACACATGTGGAATATTTTCCTGAACTTGCATGGGTTACAAAAAAAGGTCTAAATAGTGGCAGAAGCAATTTCATTCAAACCATTAATTATGCATAATAAAAAAGATGGGTCCCCAAATTCTACATGCTTTCAAATGGAAAAGGCAGCCCTAACTGTAGAGACAGATGAGGGGTGCCAAAGGGCTGTCTCTTCATTTGGATGGTGGCATATAAGTATTAGGCTTATGAAGGTTCATCAGGTTGTTCTTCTAATTTGTGTTCTTGTCATATAAATTATCCTTCAAGATCTTTAAAATATATGGAATGTAGCTACAGTAGCACTGGAGGTGAACTCTATGTTATATACAATTTGTAAATAAATCACAATATGCCCTGTTTGTCAGTCAGAAATTAATTTATGCCAATAAAAAGTTTAAAAAATGGACATAAAGTAACTATTATAACAGTTACTGAGCCAGTAATAAGAGTTGCTGGGTTCCAGTGGCTCATGACTGTAAACCTGGCTAGTCGGGGGGTTGAGATGTAGAGGATCATGGTTCAAAGCCAGTACAGTCAGAAAAGTCTGAGATGCTCCATCTCGTAAAAATAACTAGCAGCCGGGCACTGGTGGGTCATACTTGTATTCCTAGCTACTCGAGAAGCTGAGATCCTAGGATTGCTGTTTGAAGTCAGCCCAGCCAGGAAAGTCCATGAGATTCTTATCTCTAATTAACTAGCGAAATAAATCCAGATGTGGAGCTGTGGCTCAAATGGTAGAATGCTAGCCTTGAGCACAAAAGCTCAGGGAAAATGTCCAGGCCCTGAGTTTAAGCCCCATGACAGGTATACATACAACAAAACCCCAGCAAATAAAGCAAGACTGGAGGCATACCTCCAGTGGTAAAGGGCTAGCTGAGCAAATGTGAGGCCTTGAGTTCAAACCTGGGTAACACCAACTATATATAATTCACGGACCAAGAACTGAACTCAAGAAATTGTGAAAATAATCAATCCTCAATTTCTTAAATATGAGAAATGAAGAAACTTTGTAGTGAAACACATTGTCATTGCAGATGAGATTGAAGGAGACACAAAAATCAGGATTCTAGAGCTTATACACAACCCCTGTACATCAGGTACTTTTTGTCATATTACCTATGACTATGGAAATGGGAAATAATAGTAAATCTCTTGTAAGGCCTTGAAAAGCTGGAAAGGATTCTTCCAAGTCCCAGCATGCAAACCATGTGGCAGGAAGTAGCCAGGGAACTTCCGGTTTAGGTGGGCGCTCCTGAAAGAAGGCAAAAGCTAAATAAGTAACAGTTTATAAAGGCAGCCACAAAATGCTCTTTCACCTTGTTTAAGGGAGCAATCAAGCTGTAATAACTCATTAAAATTTTTTTTCCTAGGACAAGTAATAAGACATGGTGCTACAGAAGGGTGTTGAGTCTCTCCTCCAGTGGACCTCTGCACAGAGGATGGTTGATGAAATATAATTGAATTATGAACCATAATGCCATAAGAAGGCCAAGGTTGCTTCTCGGTCTGACATGCACAGAGACCAAAGCTTTCTTCCAGACTCTGGCACAGCATCTCACATCAGTCTGTGGAACTAGAGTTCTCTAGAAGGAAGGAGAGGCTGAGGAATGGAGCACATCAGTACTGAGACAAGGGCAGGTCATCTCAGCTGAGACAGCACATATTTAATTACTATAGATATATTTAGAAGTCTCTAGTGTGCCACCTGGCAAGATTACATACATAGATGGTAAATAATTTTATAAGAGTGAGAAATAAGCTGAGCGCTGGTGGCTCATGCATATAATCCTAGCTACAAAATCTCAGGATCAGAGTTCAAAGCCAGCCTGGGCAGGAAAGTCCATGAGACTCTTATCTTCAATAAACCACCAGAAAACCGGAAGTGGCGCTGTGGCTCAAGTGGTAGAGTGCTAGCATTGAGCTGAAGAGCTGAGGGACAGCACCCAGGCCCAGAGTTCAAGCCTCATGACTGACAAAAAACAAAACAAAACAAAAAGCAACAACAAAAAAACAAAAACAAATCTCATAACTTACAACTGACCTATTCACAGTATACAATCCAGGTAGGCCTAGTGGCTCACATTTATATTCCTAACTTCTTAGGAGGTAAAGATCAGGAGAATTACAGTTTGAGGCCAGCCAGGTGAAAAATTTTCAAGACTCCATGTCAACAACACCATGACCACCACCAATATAAAAAAGATAGGTGCAGTAGTATGCACCTGTCACCCTAGTTTGTAGAAGTATAAATAGAAGGACTGTGGTCCAGGCTGACCTAACAAAAATACAACTACCATTTTCACAAATAATCAAAGCAAAAGGGCTTGGGTATAGTTCAAGTTACCCCTTGCTTAAAAAGTATGAGGCCCTGGGTTCAAAACTTTAGACAACAAACACATATATAATCCAATGACTGTAAGTATATTAACAGTTATAGAGCTGGGTACACACACAAACCCCATCTATGTGCAGCTATTACCACAGTCCATTTTAGATCCTATATAAAAGATAACCAAAGCAATGGGTGCTGGAGGTATAGCTCAAGAGGTAGAGTGCCTGCATAGTCTTTTTTTTTTTTTTCGGTCGAGGGGCTTGAACCCTGGGCTTGGGCGCTGTCCCTCAGCTCTTCAGCTCAAGGCAAGCGCTCTACCGCTTGAGCCACAGCACCACTTCCAGTTTTCTATTTGTTAATTGGAGAAAAGAGTCTCAGGGACTTTTCTGTCTGGGCTGGCTTTGAACTGTGATCCTCAGATCTCAGCCTCCTGAGTAACTAGGATTACAGGGGTGAGCCACCGACGCCCGGCTTGCATAGTCTTTTACTAGTGTTAATCATGCTGTTTCATGGATTATGTATTTTTGGTCCTGGAAATACTGAATAAACGTTGATATATCCAAAACCAAAACAAAAACTTCAGGAAAAATTTTTGAAGATGGTTGTTGGGTATTTTTAAATTTTGAGACTGATGGGTATTTAAAACACATTTTATATACACGATGGTATTTAAAACACATTTTAAACTGATGGTGTTTAAAGCATATTTTAAACTTTTCAAAATATGCTGCTCATGAAAAGTAGCAGCTCATACTGGAATGGACAAGGGCTTTAGAACCTTAGAATCAAGCCAGACACTGGTGGCTCACACCTGTAATCCTAGCTACTCAGGAGGCTGAAATCTGAGGATTGCAGTTCAAAGCCAGCCCAGGCAGGAAAGGCCAGGAAATGCTTCTCTCCAGTAAACCACCAGAAAACCAGAAGTGGCGCTGTGGCTCAAATGGTACAGCACTGGCCTTGAGCTGGAGAACTAAGGGACAGTGCCCAGGCCCAGAGTTCAAGCTCCATAACCCCCCCAAACAAACAAAGGAACAACAACAACAACAAATACCTTAGAATCAGACTCTTGTCATACATTAGTGTGTTCTGGAAAGTTCTTTAGCTTCTCTGATTAGCTATACAAAAACATGCTTCATATTTGTCAGGTGGTCAACTTTGCATAAGATGTTTACACCCTCTAGCTCACTGGTTAGTCATGCAGGTGAGGATACTGTGCTGGATGCTGTGCTGCACTATAACCTGGGCTTCCCTCTCTGCAGCTCCCTCTCCAATGAGCCAAACAGCCAAACTTACAACCTGCAGCTGCCACAGTCTCCATGGAGCATGGGAAGGTGCTTCTCTACCTGGAACCACCTTTTCCCTCTGAATGAGGAACAGTTACCTTTTCCATCCCTGAAGAACCACGCAGGAAGAAATTCCATTCGGCTTCGGTTACTGATCCGTGCTGACGCATGATGTCCACACAGAGCATAAAGCTGTAGATGAGCTTATGCTGTTCAAACAGCCCCCTGGAAACATTGATGTAGGCAGTCAGGAGAGTTTGTTCCAGGAGTGTGTTCAGTCGCTGACGTAGGTCATCTGACTTCATTGAGGTTTCAATGGTTGTATTGAACAACTGTGAGAAAGAGAGAACAATATCTCTGAATTAAATCATTCTCTGTGAAGGAAAAAAAAATCCCTGTTCCTTCTCTTCCTCCCTACCTCCACATTCAGTGAGCAAGATCGCAGCACGGAAGGTGAACACTGTCCTATGAGAACAATCTAGAACTCATTCCAAGTCGACACAAGTGATACTTATGTTCCCTCTCCCGTTTACCAGAAATAGACTAATGCCAAACTCTGGACAATGTTCAAAATGTGTCACTTGATAGAAGAAACTCTGAAAAAATGGAGATGAGCTTACAGGACCATTTTTTTTCTCACATTGTCGGTTTATAGTTGATAACTTCTTCCTTTAGGAAGAGAGCTGTTAAAGACCAGGTAAGGTCTTGCATTATCCTTAGTGTTTTCCTAAGGTCATTCTCAGGAAGTGGAAAAAAATATGCTAGAATTTGTCTTGAAATAAGAAAAGCTGACTTAAAAAAAATAACCTTGGGAGCAGTTTCTCCCCTAATGGTGTCCCATCTTATAAGGACACTGGAAAGGCAGCTGAGATGGTGTGGATTGATTAGAAATGGCAAGGTCAGATTAGGCCTACCCATTCCAAGTACCATCTAAGGCAGATCCCCAAATTCCTGAGGCCCCAGCTGTGTGGGGAAGCTGAGGAGAGCCTGAACACACAGGTCTGCCCAGAAGTTACAGGGTGAGGGGATCATATAGCAGAGACTGCTATATGACTGCAAAGTTCAACCAGGGGAAGATGAGTCATGTGCCACAGCCTGAGGGACAAAGGTGAGAAGAAACTCTGGCAGTTCAAAGCATGGGAGATCAAAGCAGACTGGAAGCTGGCAGCCAACTGAGGACAAAGAAATGTGTTTTGTCTATGTCAGTGACTTACACTTGGAATCCTAGCTGTTCTGGAGGCTGAGATTGGGAGGATTGCATTTTATTTTTTTAAAATTTATTTATTTTTTATTGTGAAAATACTGTACAGAGGGGTTACGATGGGCAAGATAATGAGTACACTTCTTATCAAGCATTGTAGCCTCCTCCTTTGTTTACCCTTCCCATCCCTTCCCATCCTCCCCCAGCCTCCCCCCAATCCTCTCCCATCTCCCCCTCCCCCCAGCCGCACCAAAGTTGTGAAGTTCATTTTCGACATAACGACTTGTATATCTCATTGTTGCAATGGGTCCACCTGTATCTCTATATAAACGATTTGTTTTTCCCCTTCCCCTCCACAAATTATACCCACATCAAATATAGTGAAAGCAGGGATTATACTTTGGGTGAGGGACATACGAAGCAACAAAGAAATAATCTTATAAATGTGTTAGAAACAATTGCATGAAAGAAAAAAAAACATTTGAATACATATCTTATTAAAGCCAGCTCAGGTGTCCTGCTGCTAAGTCAACAAGGAGTGAAAATACCCTGTTCGCCAGAGATTCGATCAAACTCAACTGTGAGTGTAAAGATAAGGTAAAGAGACAGAAATAAAGCCAGAGAGTCTCACAATCATGGGAGGAACAAAGGAAAGCATTTCCTTTTTCCTTCCTTCTTTCTATCCTTTTTTTTTGTACTGATCTTGGAGCTTGACCTCAGAGTGTAGGCACTGTCCTGAACTTCTTTACTTCTGACTTTTTTTTTTCTGGATAGTTTATTGGAGGTAAAAGTCTCATGGACTTTCCTGACCAGCTGGCTTCGAACCACAAGCCTCAGATCTCAGCCTCCTGAGTACTAGGATTACAGGTGTGAGCCATTGATGCCAGCAGAGGTTTTTCTTAAAGCCAGTGGGAAAGAGGAGAAAGACTGTTGTATAAACAATCTGGGGGAAAAAAAAGACATGAGAAGTGAGCTTGGTTGGAGTTGGTGCTGTTAGTAACTAACACAGACAACACTAACACAGATAACACTAACAGCAGAAAGGAAATGGGACCACTGCAGAGAAAGTATAGATAAGTGGAGGAGAGCTGTGACTCGTAGAACAAAAGACAGACAGGCAAGAAGGAAAACACACAAATTAGTTGAGGAAACCAAGAGAAAATGTGTCTTGCAAAGCAGCTTTCTTCTCTTCCTCTCCAGTGTGCTGTGCATACTGGGTATTGGAATCTTTAGGAGACATAATGATCGCTCTTCTTCGATACTGAGGATTGAACCCAGGTTCTTATGCTTGTTTGAATCATGCTTCCAGTCCATTTGCTTCTCAGGTTTTTTTTTTGGGGGGGGGTAGGGTGGGGTGAGGGAGAGATAGGGTCTCATGTTAACTTCTCAAGCTGGCCTTCCACCTTGATCCTCCTACCTTTGTCTCTCCAGTGGCTGAGACTGCAGGTGTGCACCATCATTCCTGATAAGGCCATACTTGAAGCATGCCTCTGCCCTCCAGGAAAGCTCTACCCAATAACCCAATTTGATCTCATGGCTGTTCTGTAGCAGGAATGCTTCAACAGGATTTATAGGGAAGCCACAAAGATGGAGCTCACCACCACCACCACCACCATTGCACTTACCTGTTTAAAGTATTTTAATGAATACTGATACATAGGATCTATTTCTGAAAGGCTTGCAATGACAAAGTACATCACAGAACCTTGAGTGGCTACTGGGCGATACTTCTCCCGGGCCACATTGATCATCTGCTCAGTGGACTCTGCTTCTTTCAGCCTGATTTTAATGGCACCAGAAGTGATCTGCATAGACATACAATAAATTCTCAGGGGTCTGTTTCAGAAAATACTGAGGACTTTTTTTTTTGGGTCCGGTCATGGGGCCTGAACTCTGGGTCTGGGCACTGTCCCTCAGCTCTTGCTCGAGGTTAGTGCTCTACCACCTGAGCCATAGCGCCACTTCCGGCTTTTTTCTTTTTGCTTATGTGGTGCTGAGGAATCGAACCCAGGGCCTCAGGCATGCAAGGCAAGCGCTCTACCACTGAGCCATCTTCCCAGCTCCAGTACTGAGGACTTTTGAAGTCAGTTCTTGGAGAGAAATCAGACAGAATGACCTGGTGATTTTAATAAGGGGGTTCCAGAGCAATGGTGAGTCTCAGGATTTCCTCTGGCTGAGCTGACTCTCCCTCTTTCTGGAGTTCTGGCAAAGGGGAATGGGAAATTTAAGAAGCCCTGAAAAGACTAGATCAGGACTTCTCTAAGATGCCTATCTGAATTACTCCAAAACAGAAACATTAAGGCAGCACTACCAAAAATGGATCTCTTAACTTTTTCATGAGCAATGCAGACATATGTAAAGAAAGAAGGGACACCCAGGGAATGCCTAAAAGCGGGGCAAAGAAACATTGGAAGGAAATGATCCTATAACCCACCCTGGATGGAAAAGATGGTTTAATATTAGTATTCTTTTTCTGGCATTGCCAGGGGTAGACATAAGGAAACACCTTACAGTAGAGGGAGAAGCTGATGTTTGTGAAGGGCTATGGAACTAAAGTGAGGAGCTGTTTCCAAGGTCTTCTGTTGTTCTTTTGTTTTTCTTTATGGCTTTTTTTCTTTGTGGCTCTGGGAAGGCTTTTGGCTTTCTAAGATTCTCTTTTCTATGTCTCATAGTCTCTCTATTACTGTCTGCTCCTGTTTCCTCCCTCCCCTGCTGCTTTTCAACATAGATACTCCTGGGTTGGGAGTTCCTTTTCTTCAGAAAGGCGTTAGTGCAGAACCACAGAAGTCATTATGGGATCAGCATGTCAGTGTTGGCTGGATAGAAGGAGAGCTGATGGGAACCATCAGACTAGACTTCTGTCTAAATCAGTGCTTACCAATAGAAACCCAATGGCAGCCACATAGAAGCCTCAAATTTCCCAGTTTATGAAAAATAAAATGAAACAAGTAAAATTAGTTTAAACAATGTTTTGTTTAACTTAACCAAAATCAATGTGCATCAATAACAATAAAGATTACATGTTTAATACAAGTATTTGAAATCTGGTGGTTTTTTTTGGGGGGGGGTTCTGGTCGTGGGGCCTGAACTCTGGGCCTGGGTGCTATCCCTCAGCTCTTCAGCTCAAGGCTCTACCACTTGAGCCACAGTGCCACTTCTGGCTTTTTTTCCCCTCTGTTTATGTGGTACTGAAGAATCCAACCCAGGACCTCATGCATGCAAGACAAGCACTCTACCACTGAGCCACCTTCCCAGCCCCTTGTGTGTTATTTTATACTAGCAGCACATCTTAGTTCAGAAGCCAGGTCCTGAGTGGTCAATGGCTACATTTGCTTAGCAGCTACCTCCACACTGAAGGGTTTAAATCTAATCTGTTGACTCTACCCAATAGGAAAAGGAGGGGAAGGATTTAATATAGAAGTTGTGTCTAGGAATCAGAAGACTCGAACTCTCCCTGTATTTAGGCACCAAGGGGAAGTAAATAGTAGAGTTGGGGGAAATCTTTAATCCTGGACACAGCCAAAGCTTTCATGGAAATAGAAAAGGGAAGTCAATGTGGCACCAGTTGGGTCATGGAGGCCCAATAACAAATATTTCCTTATTCCCTAGGAAGCCTCAGGCTTTGATAATGCAAAATTGGGAAAGTGGAGCAGTCTCTTCTTCTTTTTCTTTTTTTGCCAGAGAACACTGGAACTCTTATACTTCAGCTGGGTTTGGTAACTACAGTCTGGCTTTAGCAGTGCTTAGAGAATATAGGACTTGTTTTAAAATAAGAAACTTGCAAGTTGAAGGGAGTATAAGCTGCAATCAGAAGTAGGAAGAAATGATTCCACTTGCCTTTGATTCTTGGAGGGTATCAATAAGTTCCTCATTGTCTAGAATATTTCCTTCAGACTGAAAGAGCATTCTCAGAATTTTATCTTCAATAGCTTTCAACTGGTTTTTGTCACTGTTGATCCTTACAATGAGCTGAATTCTTTGTTCTTCCAAGTCAGGTTTTTCAAGTCGCACCACATCACTAGACCCAAAGTTGGAAGACCTGAATTACCCTTTGTCGGTGACCTAAAGTTATTTTTATGTCTCTTTCTATGTTTGTAATTGTTCTTATTTAGAGAGCTATTAAGCTAAATAGTCATGCCACTAGCCAAATCTGAATGCTCAATTTGTCTCTTCTACTGTCAGCTCTGATTCTTAGTCCTGTGTTTCAGAGATCTGTGCCTACCATCATTATGACAGCCTTTACTAACTCTCAAGAAACTTGCTTCTGGCTCTCTAACATTTGATCTCTCTCTCTAATTAGCTTGAGCCAAGCTGAAAATGCTGCCTACATTATTCTATTTTATATTGATGTGGAAGATTGAAAAAAAACCCACCACTTTTATGAAACACCCCTTTTAAGCTTTAAAGTATGCAGCATTATTTACTATAGCTAAGATATGGAACCAACCCAGATGCCTCTCAGTAGATGAATGGATCAAGAAAATGTGGTACATATACACAATGGAATTCTATGCCTCCATCAGAAAGAATGACATTGCCCCATTTGTTAGGAAATGGAAAGGCTTGGAAAAAATTATATTAAGTGAAGTAAGCCAGGCCCAAAGAAACATAGGTTCCATGGTTTCCCTTATTTGCAATATTTAGTATATGTCTGAGTCAAACAGAAAAGGTCAGATAAGGTGATGTTAGGGAAATGAACCCTAAGATATGTATTCAAATGTTTTTTTTCTTTCATGCGATTGTTTCTAACACATTTATAAGATTATCTCTTTGTTGCTTTGTATGTCCCTCCCCCACAGTATAACCCTGCTTTCACTGTATTTGATGTTGGTATAATTTGTGGAGGGGAAGGGGAAAAACAAATCGTTTAAATAGGGATACAGGTGGACCCATTGCAACAATGAGAAGTACAAGTCGTTATGTCGAAAATGAACTTTACAACTTTGGTGGGGGGGGGCAGGGAGGGTTGGGTGGGGGGAGAGGATGGGAAGGGATGGGAAGGGGAAACAAAGGAGGAGGCTACAATGCTTGATAAGAAATGTACTCATTTCTTGCCCATGTAATTGTAACCCCTCTGTACAGTATTTTCACAATAAAAAAATAAAAATTAAAAAAAGAAGAAATCCTGTAAAAATATAGTTATCATTACTTGCATACATAATACATGTATCTGTTCTTATAAAAAAATATGAAGTCAGAGTTTCTTTTCTCAGGAAACCTTTCCATCTCAAAAGCTTAAGTCTTCCTAGTGGTGATCACTATGTTTGACATATGTTCCAACGTACATCCTTCTAAAGCACTTTCTCTGAATGTGTACTTACATATACATAGACATGGAATAAACTTGAAGATATAACAATAAGTAAAAAAAAGAGCAAAACAGTAGGTTGTCTGAGTGGATTAAGGGAAGTCCTTGAAACAGAATAGGGTCTAGTGCCACACTAAAAGGACTGAGAGTTTTGGTCTCAGTGTCTAGGAGGCAGGGGGTTGAACTCTGGTGTTCAGAATGGTGAGGGCTTTCAAGAGCAGAACAGGGAAAATGAACTAGATGATGGTTTCTCAGGATCCAGGTGGACTGAGCTGCCCTCTCCACAGAATACAGGCCACCGAGTCCCCTTTTAGAGCCATCAGTCATGCAGAAGAGCAGGGAGATTCTGCACCTCCCCTCTCCCCCACATGCTGGTCTCAATATTGCCCTTCTCCTTGGGCACTTTTTGTCCAGGCAGTTTAGTGACATAGGTAAGTTTAGCTATTCACAGAAAAAAATGGTATGCCAAATGTTCAGTCATGTTTTTAGAATACATCAATAAAAGGCTTTAAAATTCCCTTTAAGTGGAAAGAAATGAACGTGGCTTAATTTAAGTTAGCAGCTGGAAGAATTTCTAAAAGAAACAAGGAAAATAGGTCTTAGTTCAGTGGTAACGGATATAAACTGGGATGATCTTGACTTGAACATAAAGTACACTTTTAAATAACATGAACTCAAATTATGTTTTTGAAGTTAATATACACATGTTTGTCAAATATGGTCATGTGCTGCATAGTGACATTTCTGTCAATAATGAACTGCATTTGTAAGATTTGTAAGATTATGTGCCATACTAATGTACTGATGTACTATCTTTCTATAAATACTCTTTATGATTTTCCCTGACAACACATTTCTCAAGATGTATCCTTAATGTTAAGTGATACATGTTTATTTAAATATTTATCTATCTATCTAATTAGTTATCATTGAGCTATCACATTGGTTTTAACCATAGTAACATTAGTTTTTTTTATTCTTTTTCTTTTTTTCTCAAGGTTGGTGCTCTACTACTTGAGCAATATTTCTGTCTGGGCAGGCTTCAAATTGTGTTCTTCAGATCTCAGCCTCCAGAGTAGATAGGATTATAGGCATGAGCTACAGTGCCTAGTACAACATTAGTATTTTAAGAAAAATTTAAAAACTTTTGCTCTTGAGCCTCTTGCTAATTCTGACCACTAATATTAATAATTCATAATTCCATGTTTTGAAAAATCAGAATTTAATCACATCCAGAATATACCAAGGGAAGATGTTTACTTTTTTGAAGTGGACCATTGTAGACATAATTAACTATTCTAATGAAATATCTAGAGACCAGTGAACCCAGGGAGAGTAAATTTGGAGTTGCTGTTTCTTCACAGATGGGAAACAGTGAGTTTATAGCAACAACAGAATGCTGGATTTCATTCATTAGCTGGCAACCAGAGGGACAAGGTGGAATTTAAATAAGTCTCTGACCTCTTTGAGAAGACTCTAGGTCAGCTCAATGGCTGTGAGCAACTGTAACAATGGTGAAGAGCTTGGCCATTTACTATTTTTTAATATATAGTTTTTAATGTAAAGATACTGTACAGAGGGGTTACAGTTATATGAGTAAAGTAATGAGTATATTTTCTATTGAGCCTTATTACCCTTCCTTTGTTTTTCCCTACCATCCCTCCCCTTCTCACCTCCTCAACTCTTCCCCACCCCTCGAAAAGTTGTAAAGTTCATTTTCAACATTCTGTCTTGTATGTCTCATTGTTACAATGGGTCAACCTGTATCCTTATTTCAGCATTTTGTTATTTCCCTTCCCCTCCCCAAATTAGAAAAACATATATACAAGATGCAGGGCACCAGAATCAAATACAGTGAAAACAGGGATTATACAATGGGGGTAGAATATATAAAAGGAACAAAAAAATTCACACAGTACATTATATATTATAAGTACATTAAAAACAACAGCAAGAAAGATAAAACCTCTTGTGTCCCTATCTTGGTGTTCATTTCACTTATATCATCTTATATGGTCAAATAAGGGAAACCATGGTACCTATGTTTCTTTGGGCTGGCTTACTTCACTTAATATAATTTTTTCCACGTCTTTTCATTTGCTAACAAATGGGGCAGTGCCATTTTTTCTGATGGAGCATAGAATTCCATTGTGTGTGTGTGTGTGTATATATATATATATATATATATATATATACACACACACACACACACACACACACACACACACACATATACACACATATATATATATCACATTTTTTTAATCCATTCATCTACTGAGGGCATCTGGGTTGGTTCCATATCTTAGCTATGGTAAATAATGCTGCAATAAACATAGTTGTGCTGGTAGCTTTAGTGTGGTCTTGTTTGTGATCATTTGGGTAAATGCCCCAAAGTGGGATTTCTGGGTCATAGGGGAGCTCTATGTGGAGTCTTTTGAGGAACCTCCATACTGCTTTCCAAAGTGGTTGAACAAGTTTACATTCCTACCAACAATGCAGTAGAGTTCCCTTTGGCCACATCCCCTCCAGCATCTGTTATTAGATTTCTTGATTATAGTCATTCTAACTAGGGTGAAGTAGAATCTCAATGTTGTTTTGATTTGCATTTCTTTTATGGCTAGAGAAGTTGAGCATCTATTCATGTGTCTAATGGCCATTCTTACTTCCTCTTCAGAGAAGTATCTCTTTAAGTCTTTAGCCCACTTATTAATCGGGCAGTTGTTTCTTTGAGGATTTGTTGTTGGGGGATATAATTTTTTGAGTTCTAAGTATAATTTAGATATGAGACCCAAGACAAGGATGTCCACTCTCTCCACTTCTCTTCAATTTAGTATTAGAATGCCTAGCAAGAGCAATAAAACAAGATGCAAACATAAAGGGGATCCAAATAAGGAAAGATGAAGTAAAACTCTCCCTCCTTGCAATTGACATGATCTTGTATTTAAAGAGTCCCATGGACTCCACTCCCAAGTTACTTGAGCTGATTCAAAGTAGCAGGATACAAAATCAACCCTCAAAAATCAATGGTTTTCCTGTATGCCAATAATGAGAAGCTCGTGGCTATAATCAGGAAAGCAACTCTTTGTGTAATAGACCCACAAAAAATAAAATGCCTAGGAGTTGAGTTAACTAAAGAAGTGAAGTACCTTTATGATGAAAACTTTAAAATCCTGAAAAAAGAAATTAAAGCAGAACTAAGGAAGTGGAAAAACCTGCCATGCTCTTGGATTGGGAGGATTAATATTGTGAAAATGGCAATACTGCCAAAGGCTATCTACAAATTCAATGAGATACCTATCAATATCCCAATATCTCATTCTTCAAGGAAATAGAAAAAACAATAAAAAAATTCACATGGAACAATAAAAGAGCCAAATAGCAAAAACAATCCTTAGCAGAAATCGGCCATTTACTTTTTTATTTACGTTTTTCTTTCAGTCCTGGGGATTGACCCCAAGGCTTTGTCCTTGCTAGGTAAACACTCTACCACTTGATTCATGATTTCCTTTTCCACCTTTAAAGAAGTTTGTTTCTGAGATCGGGTCACATGAACTTTTCCTAAACTGGCCTTGACCTCTTCTGTTTCTTTTCTTTTCTTTTGTCAGTCATGGGGCTTGAACTCTGGGCCTGGGCACTATCCCTCAGCTCTTCAGCTCAAGGTGAGTGCTCTACCACTTGAGCCACGGCTCTACTTCTGATTTTCTAGTGGTTTATTGGAGATAAGAGTCTCACAGACTTTCCTGCCTGGGCTGGCTTTGAACCATGATCCTCAGATCTCAAGCCTCCTCAGTAGCTAGGATTACAGGAGTGAGCCACCGGTGCCAGGCAATCTACTGCTTCTTGAGTAGTCATTTACTATTTGCTTGGGTTGAGTTATGTGGGATGCTTCTACACACTAATGTTTTTTCTTTGTCAAACTTCTAAGCAAATGCCTTCTTGTTTCCATTCCCTTCCTTCCCACTTCTTTCTTTTTTTTTTTTTTACCTTAACAATTGGTCCTCCAGGCCTGATTTTGTTACAGTGAAATTGATGATGGTGACTTTAATGCATACCTGGAAGAGAAGTATAGAAATGCTTAAATGCACACTGATAAAACAAGTAGTGCTTTCTTTATTGGAACATGGCTCATCATTATCCAGAGACTGCATTGCAGTCTGACTGTGCATGCACTTCAACACTCTAAGCATGATGTGCCTTTCAAATTCTATAAGACTTCCGTGGCACAGTACCATGAGGCAGGGGCCTTGGTCTGCTTTTTGTCTGGGTGAGCCAGGGCCTGAGTTCCAACTAGACAGTGAGGAGAGGGTGATTGGAGACTACAGGGGCAAGGGGTCCTACAAAGAAGGAAGAAGGAGAATGGCAGGCATTGTTAACTCCTTTCCCCAGGGGGAGAGCCACCACACAAAAATCTGACTGGCAGCCCATACCTCAGGCAGATAATGGGGATTTGACATCTTGGTGGTCATATAGAACCGGAAGTTCTTATCGTAATCAATGTCTGAGTCTCCAAGACGAATGAGTAGTCGCCCACCACTGATGAACGTTTGTTTCAAAAGAACGGGTTCTAGAGCTGGATCCAGGGTTTCTCTGAGCTTAAAAACGGAAACAAAACAAAACAATGAAAACAAAGAAGAATTAAAATGCATAGCATAAAACTCAAAATTCCTTAAAGGACCTCAAAATTTACTTTAAGCATTTTTTAAAACCACATTTTATCTAGATATCTATGTGTCTATCTCACTGTCTTCATACTACTTCCAACAGTGTGTATTTGCCAATGATTATATTACCAACAATCTAAGGACATAAGAACAGATGAAGCAAGTGCATTTATTTAGACTAATCCTGTACACTATTCACCCCTATAGGAAATAGGCTAAGAAAGGACCGGCTAGGGAGCATTGCTACCCCTCAATAGTACCCGTACAAGTCAGGGCCTGTCTATTTTATGGTTATTCTAAGGGACTGGCAAACTATATCTTGAAACCAAACTTCTGAGCTGAGAGTTAAAAAAAAACTGTTTCAAAGGATTATAGAAACAACCCCCCCAGCTAAATAATATTAAAATAATACGAAGAAATATCTGCACAAAAAGTTTAAAACAACCAATTTTCTAACGTTTAAGGCTCACAATGAGCCCTATGAATTAGCAGTGTTAGAAAGCTTACAATGACCCTGTTAACACCAAAACGCTGCCTGAAAGTGAAAAATTCATTAACAAACAAAGTACTTCTTATATGAGAATGTACTATTATATAAAGAGCAAACCAATGGCCAGCTTATTTCTGTTGAGGTGAAATCTCATGTACTTTCACTGCTGAGCTGGCCCAGAACTGTAATCCTCCCAATCTTAGCCTCCTACGTAGCTTAAGAAGATTGGTGTATACCACTGCACCCAGGTATGGACTGAGAAAGGGTCTGGCCCTGAACTTCTATCCTCCCATTTTCAGCCTCTCAAGTAGCTAGGATTACAGATGTGAGCCATTGGTACCAGGCTTGATTTATGCCACTTGTATTGTGCGGTTGTGGTCTGTGTAGAATTCCAGATGTGATCTGAGAGCTTGGGAACTAGAGTAAGAAAAGGAAGTGAAAGGCAAACCTCTTCTAGTAAGACAGGTAAACCAAGTCGGATGGAATTTTCAAGTAATCGCAAGAAATTAGTATCTGTAAGTTTAATGATCTTTAACCCATTTTTGCTTTCCTTGTTCCTTATCCAGCGATTGGCCTATATAAGAGAGCACAAAGGGACATTTTATCAAAAAGTTTAGAAGTTTTGTGCAATCTAGAAGCACACTGGAGACTTAAAAAATGACAAAATAAAATGATCTCTTATTCAATACATTTAAGTTTAATGTTTAGAAAGAGTCCTCCTTTAGTTCAAATTTAAAACAAATAAAGAAAAGGGTCACCTGGAAAAAGCCCATGCTTCTGGCATTCAAGGTTGTCTCTTGAGCTTTCACAATGGCTCCCCTTTCCAGTTCCTACTTAGTCTAATCTGATACATGGACTTAGGGGAACAAGATGAGAGTCTGTAAATTCCAAGCAAGCTCACCCTAAATTCTATCATATGAGGACTTCCCTTTGACTCTTTAGGAGCAAGGACTCTGTAAGGATGAATTTCTGCCAATTTTTTCCTGAATAGCAGCGAATAAATGGTCGGCCCCCTAAACAAACCAATCAAAATCAAGCATGGACAACACTTAAATATGTTTTTTCTTGCCAGGTGCCAGTGGCTCATGTCTGTAATTCTAACTACTCAGGAGGGTGAGAGGTGAAGATCATGATTCAAAGCCAGCTGGGTAAAAAACGTCTGTGAGACTGATCTCCAATTAATTACCTCACAAAAAAGCCAGAAATGGAGCTGTGGCTCAGGTGGTAGAATGCTAGCCATGAGCATAAAAGCTTAGGGACAGCACCCAGGCCTTGAGTTCAAACTCTAAGACAAGCACGCAACAAACAAACAAACCAGTTCTTTCCTATTTCCTATATCCACTAGCTGGCTTCTAAACTCTCTCTCTCTAGGTCTAAATTTCCATAATGTTACAAAGATAAATCTTGCAATTCATGAGAGACAGACCAATATTAAGCAGGTTGAATTGGCTGCTAATCACAAGCATTTGTTACACACCTGATCCTGGGGGTCAATCATCAGCGGCCATCGTCTCCCTTGAGTAACCAAAATGCCATTTTCTGTTGATGTCACATCGCGAGGCAGTCCATCCGTGTTCCATTGCCTTATTTCATAGGGATCTCCAAGGATGTTAATGAGACTGAAGGAAGGGTCAATTGGGATCTCCAGTTCCTGGCAGTACGCAATCCAGCATTCTATAAGCTATACAAAGAGGGAAGCTTGTGCGTATATAGTGAGGGCATACACTAAATGTAGGCCCTCAATAAGTGAGGGCCTACACTAAGTGGTATGCAGGAAAAAGCCAGTTGCTGGAAGAACTGGATTGTACCAGTCTCTGCAGGTTCTTGCCATCAAACAATAAGGTACAAAAGTCGATTAAAAATCTGGAGACCTGGTACTAGAACTATGCCATTAACTAAGACTTTGGGTATGTCACTCCCTTTGTCTGAACTTCAGTTTCTTCATGTGAAAATGACCGGGCTGTCACAGTGATTTTCAAACCTAGGTGTAGTGCCCCTTTTGGGAGAGTCTTGGGGACATGTGGAGAAGTCTGGGGTTTATATGCTACTAGAATCAGTAGTTGGAAAGAGGGAGATTAGCTTCTTGTTTCCTTCCTGGAAAAGTACAGTCATTCAGAGCACTGTCTGTCCCACTCCCTGCCCCAGTGAGAAACATGGCTGAACTGGACTGGAGCTCTTGCAGAGTCTTGATGAACCTATCAGCAGGTTTTATAACTCAAGGATGCAGGCAAGAATGTTTCAGGAAGTCATTTTATCAAAGCAACTATACAACCCTTTCCCATTATTTAGTTCCCTGGAGAGTGTATATAGATGGGAACTTCTATTCTCTGATAGAAGGAAAGTTTTGGGGTTGGAGGTATAGCTCAGTTGATAGAGTGCTAACCAATAAACAAAAGCATCAGGTACTAAATTAATGTTCCAGTGTCGGACCAAAAAAAAAAAAAGAAGAAGAAACTTTTTTTGTTTTAAAGATAGATATAGTAGTTGGGAATGTGGCTCAGGGGTAGAGTGCTTGCCTAGTATGCATGAAACTCTGGGTTCGATTCCTCAGTACCACATAATCAGAAAAAGCTGGAAATGGCTCTGTCTCATGTGGTAGAGTACTAGCCATGAACTGGGACAGTACCCAGCCCCTGAGTTCAAGCCCCAACACTTCCCCTTCCCCAGAAAAAAAAAGATATAGTGAGGGAAAAACTGGCAGGACGCAAGGGAAATGGTGACATTGTTAAAAAATAATTGTATTCTTTACCTAACTTATGTAACTCTAACCCCTTTTACATCACTTTAATTATAATGATAAAAATATTAAGGAAAATAGAGATAGCTAAAAGAGCACAAGAAACCACAGATTCATCCTGTCTTATTCCTCCCCATTCCCAGACCTCTGTAGGAATCTTAGCACTTTAGAACTTTTCATCCTTGTTGATTTGACCTCCACTTCTGACCCTCAGGGCAGGGCCTTACAGTTTCCTGTCCACTCTCAGGTTCTTGTGTTATGTGAGTGATAACCCACTCAACTTTCTAAGGCAGAAGAAAAGGGAGGAACATTTTAAGAAAGGAGTAGCCTATCACTAGTCAATGAAAGAGGAGGAGGGTTGTAGAATATATATGTTTGTATGTGTATATACATTATATAAAAATGTAAGTATATATAAAGCATATGCACATGCATATGATATAATACTAATAACAATATAATATGTATATGAACACATATGACATGTATGTACATACGTATACATATATTCATATACATATATTTATGCCTACATGCACATATATTTATATATACATGATACAAATGTGTATATTTATATATATACATTATATATTTATATACACACAACTTTCCATCCTGGTGAACCACCATAGTGGAAGGCCTCCATCTGAGCTCAGAAAAATGAGTCTCTGCCCTCAACATATCTCTTTCTTATCACTCTTTAGGGAAAGTGTTTTCTTACCGATTGCCTATACTGGGCCGTGAAAGCCCCATAATAAGCCACACAAGCTGCAGCTATGAACACATTCCCAATGATGTTTGATAGTTCCTCCTCATATTTTTGTATGCTTTCTTCCCATCGGACCTGCTCATCTCCTAATGCAGCTGTCAGTTTTCCAGCACGTATTAGACGAGCATTTGTCAGGGCCATGTTTTTTGCTAGAAAAATTTAAGAACATCAGGTCATGTTGGTATTTTCCTCAAATATTACAAGTTTATCTACCTGCTCTGGTTTGTAGCAGATACATCTCTATGAAACTCCACAACATTTTAGCTATTTCTCATTTTAAGTAAGTTTGCCTCTTTCATGCCAACTGTTCTTTTGAATATATCATTACATTGGCTGGAAGTAGTGTTCTCTGTGGCTCTGTGGTATGTATTTTCTAGATCACATTAATCTGTTGCTTGGAGTTATAAATGCAACATGCTTCAAGAAGTCTTGATCAGGTAGAAGATGCTGAATATACACAGTATGTGTAGTGTTTGCCATTTGATAGGTTAGTGGAAGAAGTCCAGTGAAAATAAGTCAGATAAAAACAGACATCTGGGGGCTGGGAAGGTGGCTCAGTGGTCAAGTGGGTTTGATTCCTCAGGGCCAAAGAAGCAGAAAAAGCTGTAAGTGGTGCTGTGGCTCAAGTGGTAGAGTGCTAGCCTTGAGCTGAAGAGCTGAGGGACAGTGCCCAGGACCAGAGTTCAGGCCCCATGACTGACAACCCTCCACCCCCAAAAAACAAAATAAAACAAAACAAAAAACCCAGACATCTGCCTGCCTGATAATTTTTCTAACTTTTGAAATCAAGCCTTTTCTGCTAATGTATTTTCTATGAGTTCCTTACCTAAATTTTCTTTTTCATTTATACTTTTGTCATATTTGTCTTGTAAGGCTTGTATTTGATCCTCTACTTGTTTTAGCAATGCTTGTTTTTCTTTCAGAGTAGCCATTGTAATATCAAGTTCAGCCTGATAAAATAAAGCAAGTATATATATATATATATATGTATGTATAGGTATATATATGTATGTATATATATATATATGAGCTCTATGTGGAGTCTCTTGAAGAACCTCCATACTACTTTCCAAAGTGGTTCCAGCAATCCCACTTTTGGGCACTTACCCAATGATCACAAACAAAGTATATTAAAGCTACCAGCACAAGTATATTTATCGCAGCATTATTTACCATGCCTAAAATATGGAACCAACCCAGATGTCTCTCAGTAGATGAATGGATCAAGAAAATGTGATACACACACACACACACACACACACACACACACACACACACACACGCAAAATGGAATACTCCATCAGAAAAATGACACCGCCTCATTTGTTATGAAATGGAAAGACTTGGAAAAAATTATATTAAATGAAGTAAGCCAGGCCCAAAGAAACAGAGGTCCTATGGTTTCCTTTATTTGCAATAATTAGTATATGTTCAGGATAAGCAGAAAAGGTCAAAAGCTATGTACATATGACCATATAAGATGATATTAAGCAAAATGAACCCCGAGATAGGGACACAGTGTTTTTTTTCTCTTTTGCTATTGTTTTTAACATATTTATAATGTACTATGTGATGCCCTGCATTTTGTATATACGTTTTCCTAATTTGGGGAGGGGAAGGGAAATAACAAAATGCTTAAATAGGGATACAGGTTGACCCATTGTAACAATGAGATGTATAAGACACTATGTTGAAAACAAACTTTACAACTTTGGTGGGGGTGGGGTGGGGCAGGGAGGAGTTGGGGAGGTAAGAAGGGAAGGGATGGTAGGGGAAAAACAAAGGAGGAGATAACAATGCACAATAGGAAATGTACTTGTTACCCTACTCATGTAACTTAACCCCTTTGTACAGTATTTTTACAATAAAAAACATATAAAAATAAAAAATTATGTTCTCTTTTACATGTTGAAGAATAATTTGATGTACTATCAAAGATACAAAGATACAAGGGAGTAAAATATAAATAAAAAGTAAATAAAACAAAATTAAAACACAAATTATAAAATGAAGCAGATTTATTGAACATTCAAGACAAATTATTTGCCACAATGGACTACTAATTTTTTTCTTTTTGGCAATAGAATTTGAACTCAGTGGCTTATAATCACTAGACAGGTGCTCTTACCACAGAGCTACACCCATAACCCACAGATTTTTAATTTTAAATAATGAAACTAATTATTCATACAATAATGGAAACTAAGTTTTCTACATTTTTTTTTGGTTCCAATCCTGAGGCTTGACTTTGGGGCCTGGGCACTGCCCCTGATCTTTTTTGCTCAAGGCTAGTGCTCCAACACTTGAATCACAGCTCCACTTCCAGCCTTTTGGTGGTTAATTGGAGATATGAGTCTCATGGACTTTCCTGATCTGGGTGGTTTTGAATTGTGATACTCAGATCTCAGTCTTCTGAGTAACTAGGATTGCTAGGATTATAGGAGCCTAGCCCTAACTAATTTTTTGTTTTGTTTTGTTTTTCGTTTTTGGTGCCAGTCCTGGGGCTTGAACTCAGGGCCTAGGCAGCACTGTCCTTGGGCTTTTTTTTTCTCTTTTTCCCTCAAGTCTAGTGCTATAACACTTGAGTCATAGCTCACTTCTGTTTATTTTTTTTTGGGGGGGTAGTTTATTGGAGATAAATATTTCACAGGCTTTCCTGCCAGGCTGGCTTAAAACTGCTATCCTCATATCTCAGTCTGTAGAGTAGTTAGGATTAAAGGCGTGGGCCACTGGGATTTGGCTTTGGAGTTTTTATGTCCTGCAAAGATTGGGGGAAAAAAATCAAAAGAAGATTATTTGGTGGCATGGGCTTCATGTGTGAAATATGAATTTCAGCCTCCATAAATAAAGTTATACTGGAATATAGCCATGCTTATTCATTTATGTATTGTCAATGGCTGTCTTTGTGGAGTGGTAACAGAGTTGAATACATGTAAGAGACACTGTGTAGCTTCAATGCTTAAAACTACAATCTGGAGCTTTATAGACAAATAGTACATAACCCTGATATATATCTGCAGGTTTTTGTAACCTGTTTCACTCAAAGATCATTCTTTGTTCTTCTTGTGAAGAGCAAGTACTTTGTGTCTATTGTAGGGCCATCTGGCTCTTAGACCTCAGATGATACCAAAGCTAGATCATCAGCTGCTGCTGCTACCAGGTACTTAAAAAATGCCATCGGAAGCTGGGCGCTGGTGGCTCACGCCTGTAATCCTAGCTACTAAGAAGGCTGAGATCTGAGGATTGCTGTTTGAAGCCAATCTGAGCAGAAAAGTCCCCATGAGACTCTTATCTCCAATAAATTACCCAAAAAAAGCCAGAAGTGGTGCTGTGGCTCAAGTGGTAGAGTGCTATCCTTGAGCACAAAGAAGCTCAGGAACAGTATCTAGCCCTGAGTTCAAGTTCCTGGACTGGCAAACAAAACAACACACACACACACACACACACACACACACACACACACACACACCAAACAACCCCCCACTACCCAAAAACAAAGAACCCAAAACTCCATAGGTTCAGTTCCCTTTTTTTCAGATGAGTAAATGCAGAAACATTTTTGTTTTATGTTGGATAAAGGATGATTCCAGAGGAAATCACTAAACAAACAAAAAACTTTGCCAGTTACTGTTTAAAACAAAGCTGAAAGGCTGTGATGTAGCTCAGTGGTAAAGCTCTTGCCTAGCAAGTACAACATCCGGGTTTGATCCTCAGTACCAAAAAAAGAAAGACAAAAATAAGAACAATTAAATATGCTCCCCCCCAAAACCTCTAAAAAAAAACCCCTTCAAACATTTAAACTGGGCACTGGTGGCTCACCCCTGTAAACCTAGCTACTCAGGAAGCTGAGATCTGAGGATCATGGTTTGAAGCCAGCCTAGGAAGAAAAGTCCCCATAAGACTTTTATCTCCCAATTAACCCCTCAAAAAACGGGAAGTGGAGCTGTGGCTTAAAGTGAGAGTGCTATGCCTTGAGCAAAAGAGCTCAGGGACAGTGCCCAGGCCCTGAGTTCAAGCCTTATGACCGATAAAACCTCCCAAAAAGCCACCAACAAAAGAACTAATTTTCAAGAATATTGTCACCATCTCTATTGAATAGGAACATGGTGATACTATTCAGAGTATGAATGATTGATGATCACAACCCTTATTTCTATAAAATAACACAACATGGGTAACATACCTGTGCAGCTCGAAGTTTTTGTCTCTTTGGTTCGACCACCTTGACTACTCGTGAGTACAAATCCATTGCTCGTACCCACATACACATTGACTTACATGCTTTGGACACTTTCTCTACTTTTTCAGGCACAAAGTCAGGATTGTTAATATATTTCTGAAGCTTTGTCAAGACCTGAGGCTTTATGTTTTCCTTGTCATAGTCTAAAAGCCTTTTCAGAAAGTTAGAGTCCCCAAGAAGTTGCTTTGCTGTTGGCCAATCAGGTCTGAAAGACAGAAATCCTAAATTAATAACATTGTAATCAAGAAATATAAAACATAGCAGATATATTCCTCTGAGAACATTATATGACTCCCGTATGTGGGTAGTTTAATCTCAGTAACAGTAATAACTGTTAGCTATGCACACAGTTATCATAGGGAGAAAGTAATTGGATGATTAAGATTCCATACAACTCAAATTTGGTAGACAAAATGATAAAATAATAGAGTTCTGGAAAACGTAAGCCATTATAGGAAAAAAAAAACAGTTTTAATTCAAAACTGGCCTAGGCACACATTTTATCTCATTTGCCTTAGTTTTCTAGCTGGGATTTATATTTTTTATGGTCAGCCTTGCTCTTTGGAGTTTGTTATCACATTGATCTCTATATTATGTAAATCTGACTAGGTAAAAAATATTCAATGGGGGGCTGGGAAGGTGGCTCAGTGGTAGAGTGCTTGCCTTGCATGCCTGAGGCCCTGAGTTCGATTCCTCAGCACCACATAAGCAAAAAAAAATATTCAATGGTTTAAAAACTCCTCTGCCTACAGAGGCTTTTATCTGTGCCCTGCAGAGGTTTTCCTGAAGAAGGTGCTTGTCTGAGGGACAAGTGATAGAGTACATCAGGTCATTTGCTAAGTTTAACATAAAAGGTATGTTATTTTTTACTACTACTACTACTATTCTTATTTTGTGTTGGGATTAAGGCTTCTATTCATGGCCTGGGTGCTGTGCCTTAGCTTTGTTTGCTCAAGGCTGGCACTTTTCTGCTTGAGCCACATCTTCACTTCTGGCTTTTTGGTGATTACTTGGAGATAGGAGTTGCATGGACTTTCCTGCCTGGGCTGGCTTCAAATCCCTGATCTTCAGATGTTAACCTCCTGAGTGGCCAGGATTACAGGCATGAATCACTGGCACATGGCCTATACAATAATTTTTTTATTAAAAAAAGAATTCTGTTGCCAATAAATGTTTGGAAGGTACATATCTTCAAGATGAAATCTGAACTGTGATGCAGCACACCTGATCTTCCAGGATTGTAATCACTGCCCTGATCAGTTCCCTCCCATTCTGTGAACATCACGGCTCTCTGAGCTCTCCCCATGGTCCAAGCACCAGCTGAGCATCTTCTTCTGAGAAACCTACATATACCTCTCCATTAAATGTACATCCTGTGGAGAAAGACTCTAATCTTTATGTCTTTCATGATCTAGAATAAAGTAGAATTTGAAAAAAAAAAGCCTACTGAATCAGTTTGAATCAATTTAGTGAATGATTAAATTGGAGGAATGTTGGAGAGGAGAATGAACGTGTGTGTGTGTGTGTGTGTGTGTGTGTGTGTTTGTGTGTGTTGTCTGTTAAAAATGGTGGCCTATAATCCTAGGTAGTCAAAAAGCTGATGTCTGAGGATCACGGTTCAAAGTCCGTCTGGGCAGGAAAGTCTGTGATACTCTTATCTACAATAAACCACTCAGAAAACTGGAAGTGGGACTGTGGCTCAAATGGTAGAGAGCTCGCCTTGAGCTGAAGAACTGAGGGACAGTGCCCACGCCCAGAGTTCAAGCCCCAAAACTGACCAAAAAAAAAAAAAGGAGAAAAAAATAAACCAGCAAAAAAGTCCCACCTGATAGTCTGGTGACAGGTGACTGAGTGTTACTCACCTGGTGACAGGTGACTGAGTGTTACTCACCTGGTGACAGGTGACTGAGTGTTACTCACCTGGTGACAGGTGACTGAGTGTTACTCACCTGGTGACAGGTGACTGAGTGTTACTCACTTGGCATTTAAGAGAATGGAGATCGCTTCCATCACAGTCATGACCAAATCTGGGGGCTTTGTAAAAACCCGGATTTCAGATATATCTGCCTTGTCTAAGGAATCCAGTGCTTTATTGGCAGCATCAAGGGCAGGCAGGGCTTCTTCCAGATCTCTTTGAGCATCATCTGCTATGGCTTGGGTTTCTTCAGCTTTCACTTTTGCTTTTGCTTGATCTTCTTGCACAACATTACGGACCTAACCATTGAAATATGATTGCTTAAGTGATCTCAGAGGATGAGCATCCATAATCCAGTAAATCAAAATTGGAAAGGTTTTGAGTGCCAAAATGATTTTCCATATGGAACATTCTACACTTGATCTCATATGATAGGCCATAGGCAAAATAGAGGGCAGGTGTACTAAAAATACTGTCTAAAATTGTATTCAGGCTATGCCATGTATATAAAGTATATATGAAGATGAATGAATTTTGTGTGTGGACTTGGGTCCTAGGTTCAAAATATCTCATCATACATGCAAATATTCCCAAATCCCAAATCCAAAGTATCCCCAAGTATTTTGGGTAAGAAAGACTCAACCTGTATTTGAATTTCACTGTTTGAAAATAAAGCCAATAATAATGAGTTGTATTTTCTCTTTAGGTTAGACCAGTGATAAAAGAGAATTAGTAAGATTGCATTTTATGCTCTTTGTCCATCTCATGCCATGTCAATAAGTAATAGAGATAAAATTAAAACAAGAGTTTCCTCCTTAGGAGAGAAACAGTTGCTTTATATTTGCAGGTAGTAAGATCCTCAAATCTTAGTCTCTTGAATAGATAGGATTACAGGTATGAGCCACCAGTGCCTAAAAGAGGCACTAAAGAGAGGTTGTTTACAATTAAAAATCATTTCTAAGCCAGGTGTTGTGTAACACACATGTAATAGCAGAAATCTCAAGTCTGAGATAGAAGAATCTTGAATTTAAGGCCAGCTTAGGCTAGCTAGTGAAATCTTCCTTAAAAAAACAAGCTTCATGCAATCCCATTTGTCCAATCTTTCTTTGATTTGTTGTATTTCTGGGTCGCTATTAAGAACATCTCGGCTTGTGCCAAGAAGACCTAGGTTTTCTCCTATTCTGCCCTGTAATGTTTTCAGGGTGTCTGCTTTGACTCCAAGGTCTTTGATCCATATGGAGTTGATTCTGGTGCAGGGTGATATATAAGGATCTAGCTTTAGTTTTAGTTTCTGCATGGCAAAGGACATAGCTAGCAAGATCAATAGAAAGCTCACAGATTGGGAGAAGATCTTCACTAGCCATACAACAGATAAGGGTCTCATATCTAAAATATACCTGGAACTCAAAAAATTAAATCCCCCAACAACAAATCCTCAAAGAAATAACTGCCCAATAAATAAGTGGGCTAAAGACTTAAAGAGAAACTTCTCTGAAGAGGAAATAAGAGTGGCCAATAGGCACATGAGGAAATGCTCAACCTCTCTAGCCATAAAAGAAATGCAAATCAAAACAACATGGAGATACCACCTCACCCCAGTTAAAATGGCTATAATCAAGAATTCTAATAACAACAGATGCCGGAGGGGATGTGGTCAGAAGGGAACCTTATTGCATTGTTGGTGGGAGTGTAAACTTGTTCAAGCACTTTGGAAAGTAGTATGGAGGTTCCTCAAAAGACTCCACAGAGAGCTCCCCTATTACCCAGCAAACCCACTTTTGGACATTTACCCAAATGATCACAAACAAGACCATACTAAAGCTACCAGCACAACTCTGTTTATCACAGCATTATTTACGATAGCTAAGATATGGAACCAACCCGGATGCCCCTCAGTAGATGAATGGATCAAGAAAATGTGATATATGTATGTATGTATGTATGTGTATATATATATACATATATATGTATATATATGAATTCTATGCCTCCATCAGAAAGAATGACATTGTCCCATTTGTTAGGAAATGGAAAGACTTAGAAAAAATTATATTAAGTGAAGTAAGTCAGGCCCAAAGAAACATAGGCCCCATGGTTTCCCTTATTTGCAATAACTAGTATATGTCTGCGACAAGCAGAAAAGTTCAAAAGCTATATACATAGGACTAGATAATATGAAATTAGGTGAAATGAACCCCAAGATAGGGACACAAGTGGTTTTTTCTAGGGAAACAAATGGTTGTGTCTAACGTATTTATAAGGTACCATGTGATTTTTTTTGTTGCTTTGTATGTCCCTCCCCCATTGTATAACCCCTGTTTTCACTGTATTTAATGTTGGTATAATTTGGGGAGGGGAAGGGAAAAAACAAAATGTTTAAATAGGGATACAGGTGGATGCATTGCAACAATGAGATGTAGAAGACACTACGTTGAAAAACAAACTTTACAATTTAGGCGGGGATGGGGGGCGGGGAGAGGGGGGAATGTAGTTGTGGAGGTGGGAGGGAAAGGATGATAGGGGAAAAACAAAGGAGGAGGCAACAATGCTTGATAAGAAATGTACTCATTACCTTGCTCATGTAACTGTAACCCCTTTGTACAGTATTTTCACAATAAAAAGAACTTATTAAAAACATTATATTGAGGAAAAACAAAACAAAACGAAAACCAAACAAAAGCCTCCAAAACTCTAAAAAAACCCAAAGCATTGCTTTAAAATAACATCAATAAGTTTATCATTTGTAAGTAGAACTGTAGCTCAAGGGGTAGAACACTAGTCTTGAGCGAAAAAGCTCAGGAACAGCACACAGGACTGGCATAAAAATTATCACTCAATTATTTTTAAGAAATGTATGGTAAAACACCAGGTGCTGGTGGCTCACCCTTATAATTCTAGCTATTCAAAAGGCTGAGATCAGAGGACTGTGGTTCTAAGCCAGCCTGGGCAGAAAAGTGTGAGACTCTCATCTCCAATAAACCACTCGGAAAACAATGGAAGTAGTGCTGTGGTTCAAGTGGTAGAGTGCTAGCCTTGGGCACAAAGAAGCTCATGGACAGCACCAGGCCCTGAGTTCAAGCCCTAGGACCACCACCACCACTACCAACAACAACAAAATATATATGTACACACACATAATTAAACAATCTGATCATATATGAGTTTATGTAAGTGATCAATGGCTGAATAAAGCCCCATGCATACCATCAGATTATGTGGCATACCTGATCAGCGCTTTCTTGATCCAAAGCCAATTTTTCCATTAGAGCTTCAACATCTTGGGATTTTGCTATTAGCACAGGTTCTAAAGCGGAAAGATCTAATTTCATTCTATCTACTAGCACATTTGTTTCTAATAGCTTGGAGAGACCATTTTTCACCCGATCTTTTGCCTAAATGACAACAAAAAATTTCTATTGTAAGAGCATTATAAATTGTAAGTTTATTGGCATTTATTACTCATCTATTAGATTGACAGAACTAGCAAATTAATTTGTAACACTTCAAGTTGTGTACATATTGCAAGTTGAGAGTAATTTTCAGGTAAAACAATCTAGGAAGTGATCATGTCTTTCCTGATGATAGCATGAGGAATTAATGAATGAATGAGGGAGGGCCATTGAACAAGCTGAGGCAGCAATCTCTGGTGCCCACAGCTGAGGGATCCTGTTTACTTATGATGAGCCTGGAGAAACTGGGTACTGGGCATTTAGCTGTGTTTTGCTGAATCTGAGCCCTACATTCCAGTACTGAAGTTCTTTAATTATTTTGTTCTGGTGCTTGACTCAGGTCCTAAGTGTTGTCTTGAACTTTTTTTCCCCTCCAAGGCTAGCACTTGGGCCACAGCTCCACTTCTGGCTTTATTTATTTATTTATTTTTGATAGTTAATTGGAGATAAGAGTCTCATGAATTTTCCTGCCTCAGATCTCAGCCTCCTGAGTAGCTAGGATAACAGGTGTGAGCCACTGACTGGTGTTTGGCAAAATTTTTGATTAGGAACAAAGGAACTATACCAAAAGAGTTGTTTACTTTTGTGGTTTAAATTGGCCAGTTAAAAATTATTGATTTTACAGTGTTGCTTTAAAAGAAAAACAAGTTGTTTGTTTAAGAATCATAGGCTGACTCAGGAACCCACAGTTTACCTGAAAAACACACTGATCGATCTCCCAGACACATAGGTAGTTGTGAAACAACTGATAATGAAATTTTTGTTAAATGATTTATTTTTCTGAAATAAAAGTAGCCTGTTTCCTGAACTTGTTCTTTAGTGCTCAGTAGAGTATTTTCTGTGTTCTAGCTATCAGCCTTAAGTAGTACTCAAATGGTAACCAGGACTCTAACAAAGTCCCTAGAACCACTGCAAAATAGATTTTGTTGTTCAATTATACACACATTATATATACTAAATATATATGTATTATTTTTTTTAATTTTTGGGTCCGGTTGTGGGGCCTGAACTCTGGGCCTGGGCACTGTCCCTCAGTTCTTCAGCTCAAGGCTAGTGCTTTACCACTTGAGTCACAACGTCACTTCCAGGTTTTTTCTTTTTGCTTATGTGGTACTGAGAAATTGAACCCAGGGCCTCAGGCATGCAGGGCAAGTGCTCTACCACTGAGCCAACTTCCCAGCCCCTATATATGTATTCTTTACCTAACATCATCAGACATTGTATTTACTAAGTATATAAAACAAAAATTACAAAGGAATAAAGTAGTTGATTTCAATATACATATTAAAAATCAAATCAAGCAGAGAAATCAAAGTAATTAAACAGAACAAATAATACCATCAAGAAAATCTGTCATTAGCAATTGACAGAATCTTATATCCTGTAATAGATCATATAATTTAAAAATGTCTAGAATTTTCACAAATATTGATCATGTATTTAGTCAAAAAGTTTTAAAGGCAAAAGTGATACGTGTTCACTTAGAGCCAAATAATTAAAAACTTAGAGCACATTGTAAAATGTGCTCAGATGAAAATGATAGCTTTAAGGCTATCATTATTAAAGAAGAGTAAAAAGTGCTGGTATCTCTAATTTACCGTGAAAATTTTAATATCCTATAAGTCAGGGTGTATTAAAAACAAAATGTAAAACTTACAAAATTGAAAATAAACAAAAAAGATAAGAGTCCATAAACCTGGAAGCTGGGTGTTTGAAAGCATATAATAAATAAAAATACTGATTATTTTATAAGGCATACGTATCATGAGGTAAAACTCCTCTGAAAAACATTTTGAGTATCCAAACCATAATGCTGTTACTATTTCAGTTTAGAATGTCTGCTTATGTGCACAGTGCATCTTGATCAGTGTCATCCTGCCATCGTTCTTCCCCTCTCCCATTTATCCTATCCCCAGCCATCTCCTCAAGTCTCCTAGTTCCATTTTCACATATGTGCAATAAGTATAATGACTGTATTCACCCATCATCCCTTTCTTCATTCATCTCTTTCCCTCCTCTTACGCTCTACCCCGCTCAGACAAACATGCTCATGTCAGCTTCCTGCTATTAATTTCATTAATCTGTCAGGTAATTGTTCAAAGGGATTTTTACCATGGGATCTTACTCCTGCATATACCACACTCTAATCAGTTTGATAGTGTATTTATATCTGTATAGCCCTGCATGTGTTTACCTGTATGTTTATATTTTAGGTCTAACATCCAAGTATGAGAGAAATGTGCTCTTCATCTTTCTGAGCCTAGCTTACTTTATTCAACATCATTGTTTTCCAGATTCATCCATTTTCCTGCAGATGGTGTTATATTATTTTTCCTGATGGATGAATAAGATTTAGTTATATGTGTATATATGTATGTGTGTATACCAAAATGTTGAAATTTTAGCTCATGTTAATAACCTGATGATGATGATGATGATGATGATAATGGCAGCTACTAGTTCTTGAGTACCATATATGTATCAGATTGTAGTCTAAATGCTCCACAAACAATTTCTTATTTAAATTCCACAACAATTCAAGAGGGAGTTAGAGATGTTTTTCAAGCTTATTTTTCTCTTAAAGCTTATAGGAAGGAATTCAATACTGTGCTCAAGGTTGTGTCCCAAGAGGCTAAACTTCAGCTATATGTGATTTGTCTTCCACCAAATGCTTTGGGCTTAATGGGAACCATCAGCACTAGAGACCATTTAAAACCTCATTCCTGATGCTTGACAAAGAGTTGCCTCCATATTAAATACTGCAGCACTGACAATGTTGTTTAGTGTTTAATGTTGTTTCAAGGTCTATTCTACCAAGTCAATGATACTTGTGCATTGCTACGCATGTTAATAAGTCAGTGACAGTAAGACATAAATATCTAGAAAGATCCAGAAAGTGTGTAAGATCCTCTAGAATAACAGTGTAAGACTTTTTTTTTTTTTTTTAAATTTGACCCCAGCTTGTCAAGAGTAAAGGTCAGAATGAATCAGGATCTGGAGGCAAAGATAAGGGTATAGGGTTGTTGTTGTTGTTGTTTTCCTACTCCTTCCCAAAAGTTTTGAGTTAAAAAAAAAGAGAAAAACCCAGCCAAGTTTTTCTGGACAATAGTGTATTGAACTTACTGTGACCAACTGCTTCCGTTTCTCAGTGAGCATATACAGGTAGAGGTTGATGAGCTCCAGGTAGGAGGTAGGCGTTGTGTAGTACCGCCGTCGGAGCTCAGCGTAATAGCGTTCTGCTGTCTGGGTGACGCTCAAGTGAACGTTCACGCACATGAGGGAAAGCTTTTCTTTCATTTCTTCACTACCAGTATCGATAGATAAGAAAAATGTCTTTGACACAGAAAGAAGTGCTTCTCTGGGCCACTGCAAACAAAGAAGAAATTCTGTTGGTCATTTCCATCACAAACAGTTTAATAATAAAGAAAACTTTCCCTCCCTTAATCCCTTCTTTCATGTAGGTTACTCCTCCTGTCTCTGGTATTGAGTGAACACAATGGAGTTCTCCGTCGATCAGAGAAGGGCCCAGCTTCATTTGCTGATCCATGCTGGGTCACACGCTTAGAAGCCGTTTTATACTGTTTGTTCGTGGAAGGAATGAGTGGTTGTGTGTCTGTGGAATTCCATGAATGAATCGCAGATGTGGTGCGGACCTCTTGTCCTCACTCTGCACTCTGCTATGCAGCAGCTTCAGCAATGTCATCGGCACTTGGCACACACCTGGCCTCCTTTGTGCCTCTGTTTTCTCACCTTCACCTAACTTAGCCAAATGCAATTCTCTGTGACTCCATGCCTGTAGCAGAACAGCTGAGCATGGCTGTAGAGAAACACACCTCAGGCTGATGGGACCCACTTTCAATTCCTGACCGCCAGCTCCTCTGTGCAGCCCAGAAATGTGTCTCCATTTTCTAATATGCCCGTTTTGTACTCTCTTCAGCGATTGCTTCGTATTCTATTCTATGTCCTCAGACTCCTAATGCTTCTGCTTTCCTCTTTACTTTCATATGATAATTTTGCTTCTCATGCCACGAAAACAAAACAAAACAAAACCCTGGAAGCCAACAGAGCGCGCTGGTGAATTCCTACTGACATGCTTTTTCACTACCTGCCTTGCTGCCTCTTCTCCTGTTACTCAAGGGCAAGCTGTGTCTACTTCCTGCCCAGGGCAGTCCCATCATCTTTGACTGCTTTCCATACATACTACTTACTCAAAGACATTGGTACCAAAATGCTTAATATTATATGCTGTTTTATCCACATATGTTTCTTTTCTAGATCATTTTTTGTCAGTATGAAAACACACATACACATACACATCATATATACCCATTCTGCTTGTAGTTCCCATACAAAAATACTTCTTTCTTGACCTCCTGCATCCCTTTAGCTTTCCTTTGGACAAAATTTCTCAAAATTGTTACCTATAAACCGTGTCTGAATCATTTTCCCTCTTCTCAATTGAACCTTCTTCTGTAACATGGACTAACATAATTCTTGTCAAGATCTCTGACAAACTGGTTGCTGGTGGCTTATGCTTGTAGTCTTAGCTACTCAGGAGGGTGAGATCTGCAGGATTACAGTTCACAGCCCAAACATAAAAGCATACTAGGCTCCATCTCTAAAATAACCAGCAAAAATTTAAGTTGGAGGCATGGCTCAAGTGGTAGAGTGTCATCCAAGCCAGCAAGCCAAACAAGTGAGAATCCCTGAGTCCAAAACCCAGTCATGACTTCCCTCCAAAAAATACCAACAACAAAACTTGTGACAACTTCTGAACTGCTAATTCAGCACACTTCTTCCTTTAAAAATAGTTTTGTTTTTGCCCTATGACTGTCACTGTCACCGTTATCCCTGACATGAGTAACTTCCTAGTAGACTTTAAAGCTAGTTGTGAGTCATTCTCAATTTATTAGCTCTGTAAAATTAGTAAATCTATCTGGGTGCCAGTGACTCATGCTTGTAATCATAGCTACTCAGGAAGCTGGGGTCTGAGTATTGCAGTTTAAAACCAGACTGGGCAGGGACATCCATGAGGTTCTTATCTCTAATTAACCACCAAAAAGCAGAAATGGAGCTGTGGCTCAAGTGGTATAGTACTAGCCTACAGTAAAAAGCTTAGGGATAGTGCTCAGGCTCTGAATTCAAGTCCCAGGACGCTGTCCTCCCCTCCCCCCACCCTCCAAGCAAATCTAACTTCCCAAAGAGATATCCTGGGTATCACTAACCTGGACAAACCAATCGATGGTGCAGCAGTTCACAAGGGATGGAAACATCCGACATCGGGAACGAAAGGCCTCCCCAACTGGGCTCATGCAGAGAACAATGTGTAGCTTCTGACGGACTCTGCTGATAAAGTATTGGAACACCTGAGCAAAAGAACAATATTTTTCAATTAATGACACAGCAACAAAAAGAAGTATCAGCTAATTAAGTAATGAGAACGAGTGTTGACATATATTGGAGGCTGCTGATATTAAATAGCAATAGTAGCATTGATGCGTGAATTGTTCTGCTGGCCATCTGTGCCAAGCTTTGTCTTTCACACAGACTGGAAACACTAAAACCCACATATTGTATGTCCTAATGGATTTTTACAGAACCTGCTAGTATTCTAAATATGATTTAGGCCTTCCTTATTTTTGTATGTGAAGAGATTTCTTGTTGAAAGAGTTGATAGAATTCTAAGTATTTGTGCAAAGGAGTATCATTTCAACATAATGTATGACTGCAGTGCATCTTGACCAATGATACCCCTTCTATCATTCTCCTCCATCTCTTGCTGTCTCTCCTATCTCCTCAGGTTACCTGACTCATTTTTCACATATGTACTTTGAATATTATGAGTGTATTTGTTCACTCTTTCTCCATTCATCTGCCCTTCTTCCCCTTCATCTTCCCCCACCTGACAACACATTTCAGCTTCCTGCTATTTATTTTGTTAAGCTGTAAGCTGTTTGAAGAAGTTATTCCATTGCAATCCTCTATTGTGTCTACCATACTTTAGTCAGTATTTGTGTATATATGTATAAGACCCTGAATATATATTTATATATACTTATAATTTAGATCTAACTCCCACACATGAGAGAAAACATCATAAAGTATAGACATTCATAGCAGGTTTTGCTTGGGTACAGAGGATAATTGAAAGAGAGGGACAGAGTATAGATATCCAATTTGCAGATGCAAAGCCTGGCAGAAGTGACATGGTTCCAGAACTTTTATCTTTGGATGTGGCTTCTTGTTTCATCTGCTCCTGAGTGAGAGAATCTAAATTTATGTTTACATTGGGAATACCTGAACTGATTGGTCAGGGAATCCAACATGCCAGACTAATTTGTCATAGTGATACATGCCTGTAATCCTAGATACTCAAGAAGGCAGAAGTAGGAGGATCACAGTCTAAGATCAGCCTAGTTAAAAGTGTGAGACCCGACCTGAAAGTCAAACTAAAAGCAAAAGGGCTGGGGGTGTGGCTCAAGGGTTAGAATGCTCCTTTGGCTAGTACAAGGCCCTGAATTCAATACCACTACATGGGGAAAAAAAGTACAAGCAGGGCACTGGTAGCTCAGACCTGTAATCTTAGCTACTCAGGAAGCTGAGGTCTGAGGATGGCAGTTTGAAGCCAGCCTGGGCAGGAAAGTATGTGAGACTTTTATCCCCAATTAACCCCCAGGAAACCAGAAGTGGTGCTTTGGCTTAAAAGTGGTAGAGCTCTAGCCTTAAGCAAAAGAGCTCAAGGACAGTGCCTAGTCCCTTAGTTCAAGCCCCACAACGAACGCTCCTCCCTCCCCCACAAAAAAAGTACTAGACTCATGCCTACAGCTCCACTCAAGTAGGACACTGCAACGTGTGAAATAAACTTGTACTTGAAGGACAAGAGAAGCTGGCCAGTTTGGACAGGACGAGGACCTCTATAAGGCAGCAGTAAGGAGGGTCTCCACTTCTATGCAAATATTTGGAGGTCTAGAAACAACACTTTAAACATAGAAAAGAAAGCATAAAATTACCCAAAAATTATACTGAAAAAATTCTATTTATGGATTCTATAAGAGGGCTTGTGGAATGCTAAAAGTTCAGATCACTTGTTTGTAGAAAGCCATGCAACTATTTGGGTATGTTGCTACCTCGTCTCTGTTCCCCTCGGGAATTCCAGCTTCTTTTGCTTTTGGTCTGGTGGCTGCTAAAACATATTCCAGTTCATCTTTTTCAAATAAATTAGGCACTTCTCCTGAATTCAGAATATTATTTATGTCTTCTAGGAACTCCTCCACTACAATCTATAGAAGAAAGCAGAATGATCATCATAATTCAGTCACTTTATAGTTGTTATATGTGAGTTATTGAGCAATTTATTTTATTTTTATTGCAAAATAAAGGTGGATAAAAAGACAAAAATCACCTACAAGCTCATGACCCAGATGTTTTCTAGTTGTACATATGAAATAACTGTCTACATATACATTAAACTGAATAACCTATAGAATAGACTCTTCGTTTGTTTATGCTGAGCCTGGAGCTTGAACTCAGGGCCTGGGTGCTGCCCCTAAACTTTTTTGCCCAAAGCTGGCCCTCTACTGCTTTAGCCATAGCTTTTTGGTGGTTGTGATAAAAATCTAATGGATTTTCCTTTCTTGGCTGGCTTTGAACCATGATCCTCAGATCTCAGCCTCCTGAGTAGCTAGGATTACAGGTGTAAGCCACTGACACCTGGCTCAGAGTCAATTTTTTTGTATATAAAGTATGCAAATATATGGTATAAAATATCATAAACATTCTTGCATTAATTATTGTGTATGTTTCTACAATAGAATTTTAATATTTTATGTGGTGTTTTATTATGTGATAATGCTAAAATTTACTTATGTAATTTTTTCATGGTACATTGGGACTCTCGTTATTTAAAAATACTACAATAAGGGCTGGGAAGGTGGCTCAGTGGTAGAACGCTTGCCTTGCATGCCTGAGGCCCTAGGTTCAATTCCTCAGCACCACATAAGCAAAAAGAAAAAAGCTGGAAGTGGCGTTGTGGTTCAAGTGGTAGAGTGCTAGCCTTGAGCTGAAGAGCTGAGGGACAGCGCCCAGGCCCAGAGTTCAGGCCCCAAGACCGGACCAAAAAATAAATAAATAAATAAAATACTACAATAGCTATTCTTGTACATATAACTTTGTCACACAACTGTTATTAATGTATAAATGAAATTAAAAGGCTGCAATTTTATATTGCAGTTAACATATTCCAGAAAGAAAGTTGTGGGGCTGGGAAGGTGGCTCAGTGGTAGAGCGCTTGCCTTGCATGCCTGAGGCCCTGGGTTCGATTCCTCAGCACCACATAAGCAAAAAGAAAAAAGC
>NW_012267428.1:428305-434600 GCF_000151885.1 Dipodomys ordii | reverse complement strand
GGCATGGGGCTTGAATACAGGGCTTGGGTTCTGTCCTTGAACTTTTTTGCTCAAGGCTAGCTTTCTATCATTTTGAGCCACAAGCTCCACTTCTGGTTTTCAGGTGGTTAATTGGAGGTAAGAGTCTCACAGACTTTCCCACCCAGGCTGGCCTTGAACTGCAATCCTCAGATCTCAGCTTCCTGAGCAGCTAGGATTACAAGTGTGAGCCACCAACACTCAGCCCAGGAAATTTCTTGAACCAAGAAAAAGATTCAGCTGTTCAGAAGGAGAGACCAATGGAAACAATTACTGCAAGATATCAAGAACATTTTGTAAACTTTCTGATTCTAGTTGGTGAGAATTTAATAAAGTACTGTAAGCCGGGTGCTGGTGGCTCATACCTGTAATCCTAGCTACTCAAGAGGCTGAGATCTGAGGATCATGATTCAAAGCCAGACAGGGAAAAATGTTGGAGAGACTCTTATCTCCAGAAAACTGGAAGTAGCTCTGTGGCTCAAGTGGTAGAGCACTAGCCTTGAGCTGAAGAGCTGAGGGACAGTGCCCAGGTCCAGAGTTCAGGCCCCACGACTGACCAAAAAAAAAAAAAGTACTGTAACCATGCTACCAGACTGGGTATTCAAAATGAAGAGAATGAAGGAGGAAAAAAAGTCAGAATTTTTGAAAAACTGAAGAGATGGAAAAAATTGGACTACTAAATGACAACCACCAAAAAAACCTTGGTGAAAGATGAATCCCACAGATAATGTGGGATTTCATTCAAGTGGCACTCTGCCACTTGAGCCACAACTACACTTCTGGCTTTTTGGTAGTTAGAGGTAAAAGTTTCTTGGAATTTCTTGTCCAAGCTGGCTTTGAAACACAATCCTCAGGTCTAAGCCTCCTGAATAGCTATGATTCTAGGTGTGAGCCACTGGAATCAGGCTTAGTTAGCTCACTTTTGGGTAAGAAAAGTGTAGAAATAAGAATGCATAAACAAATTTGCTTACCTATGTAAAGAAACAATGAAGGCATGATGGTTTCCCAGTTGTTGTTGTTGTTTAAACACTAGTGGGACTCTTGTGCCAGTACTCTGTGCCTTGGCCTCTCTCTCTCTCATTTATTAATGCTGGTACTCTACCACTTGGATCCGTATTTTCACATGTGACATTAAGTGAGATGCTCTACACTGTGGCTTTATATGCACATTGAATGGCATTACTATCAATGTTAAGGATAGATAGGTACCAGAAGTCTTGAGAAGCAGGTGTTGGCTCACCCCATGAGCATCATTTCAACCCTCAGAATTGTCCAACAGGACCCAAGCCACTTCCTAAAGTGGTTTGTGTCCCAAGGGCTGTAGATACTCATGCTGGACATATCAGGATGTCTCTCAATAGGTACTTGCAATAGGCAGGAATCACACTTAGAAGCAAATGGGATCTATTATTTCAGACTCATAAGCAGAGCTTGAACTCAGGGCTTCATGCTTGCTTAGTTTGTTGGCTCAGCTGGTGCTCTACATTTAAGTCACACTTTCAGACTAACTTTTTGTTGGTTAATTTGGAGATGGAGTCTTACAAACTATTTTGTTTATGCTGGATCTCAGAATTCTGAGTACCTAGGATTACAGATGTGAGCCACTGGTTCCTGACTTCAACTTGTTTTGCTATAGTCTGGAATCTTTACTTTCCACATGCATGCAGTTAGCCTTGTTGTACTGTATATGTATCAGTGTAACCCAATTCAGATTCTTTTTGTAAAAAGAGAGAGCATATAAAAATGAACAAAACAATCCAGCGATACTTAGCGACAATAATAATACCTGGGGTTCAAAAGAAATTTCTTGCCATATATATTTAAAATATATTAAAATATCTTTTGGTACTTGTTGCTGGTGGCTCATGTCTATAATCTTAGCAATTCAAGAGGCTGAGATCTGAGGATTGCAGTTCGAAGCTAGCCCAGGTAGGAAAGTCTGTGAGACTTTTATCTCCAATTAGTCACTAGAAAATCAGAAGTGGTGCTATGGCTCAAAATGGTAGAGTGCTAGCCTTGAGCAAAAAAGCTCAGGGACAGTATCCAGGCCCAGAGTTCAAGCCCCATGACCAATACCACCACCAAAAAAACCTTTTGTATTACTCTGACAATTGTTAAAAGACCCTTGTTCAATCAGCAACTTATTTAAAGAGTTTATACCACTTAATTTTTTTAATTTTTTAATGCACAAGAAATTAAAACTGGGTGCTGGTGACTCATGTTTGCAATACTAGCTTCTCAGGAGACCGAAATTTGAAAAATGCAGGTTAAACCTTTCCGGGCAGAAAATCCGTGAGACTCTCCATTTTCTTCAATTAACCAACAAAAAGACGGAAATAGAGCTGTGGCTTATATGATAAAGCACCAGCCTTGAGAGGAAAAAGCCACAACAGAGCACAAAGCCCTGAGTTCACACCCCACTACTGGCACAAAGAAGGAAACTGAATAAAAGCAATGCATAACTAGGTATCTTTTAATACTCTACCTTGAAACATGTTCTATGGCATCCTGGAAAAACACCAACTTTACTTCTTTAGGGTTTGTCAGATTGTAATCATCAAGGTAGTCCTGTAGAACACTTGAGATTTTTTCCATATCAGGTAAGTCATCATAAATTCTATCCTCCTTTTCTGCTCCAAACTGTAAGATGATTGATGAGAGAAGAACCATGATATCATATATAAACATACATGACCGAAGAGTCTGGGAAACCCATTTCATTTAACTTCTTCAAGCACTACATTGTAATTTCAATGCTTTGTGTAATAGAAGTCACATTGGATGCTAAGAATATGGGTTTTTTTTTTTGGTATAACCCCACAGTTTGATTTTATACTTTTGCTCTTAGGTGACTGACATTAGAAAAACCGAAGATGGATTGTTACTGTTATAAACAATCATTTAGAACATATGTAGTTTTTATACAGCAGCCATGTAGGGTTTAATAAATTGCTGAGAGTAAAAATCAGGTGTAAACTTAGGGGAACTGAGTTCCCATTTGGATCAATTGGGGATCGCTTTTCTCTGCTATGGCAAGTGCCCCAGACACTTTGACTTGGACTGAAATACCCAGGCAATCCAAGAAGAGTCCCGGTCTTCATTTCTCCTTTAATTATTCTTCATTTGATGATACCATCACCAAAACCACATAAGAAATGTAATCTTTGAAAACAAACCCCAAACATAATTTTTAATGATAAGTTAAAATAGATCTATGTCACACATTATTATTTATCTTTTCTTCTGTAAGGTGGTAATAGTCATCTGAAGGAAAATTTCACAGTGCATACATCTGATACGAAGATGAGTTCATTGGTCACTAAATCAGCACTAAGTGGGAGCCTGTTATGCACCTAGCTCTGACAGGGAATCTAGGGGCTTAGGGTGAACAAAAACAATACTGTCCTGCTTGCTTGGAAACATGGAGAATATGTACCTAGAAAAAGAATGTGGGGTTAAATGGAAGATGTATTCCAGTGCAGGTCCAGGATGCAAAAGAGTGTAGATATTATGTGAAGGACTGATTTGAGAAGTTTATAAAGAAAATAAAGGAGCTGGGAGCTGGCAGATCACACCTGTAATTCTAGGTACTTGAGAGGGTGGGATTGAGAGAATCCTGGTTCCATGCCACCCCTGGAAGAAAAGTTTCTGAGGCTCTATCTTGGTGGAAAGATGTTTGGTGTGGTGGTGTGTCTCTGTCATACCAGCTAGTAATGGAGGCTTAAAATAAGCAGTTCTTGGTTAGATACACACCTAGGGTAGAAAGCAAGACCTTATTTCAAAAATAACCAATAAAAAAGGACTGGAGGTATGGTTCATTGGTAGAGAGCCTGCCTAGCACATGTTAAGCCCTGAGTTTAAATAAACCTCAGTTCTCCGTCTCTTTCTGTTCTCTCTCTGTCTATTATTTATATATATGTACACAGACACAGACACAGACACACACACACACACACACACACACACACACACACACACACACACACACACATTAGTCTTTGCAGGATACCCAGTCTTTGTCTGTTACTCTGGTGTTGTAGGGCAAAAGCAAATGGTGAGTGTACCTGTGCCCTGACAAAATTGTTGTATAATTGTATAATCCACTGTAGGTTGATGGGCTCATGGGGCAACAATCTGCCTATACCTAGTCCAGGCATTTAATCTTAACAAATGGAAAGTTCTTGTAGAAGATGGACTTGAAGCAGAAAATAATGTTTTAACTGGAGGTGTGGCTCAAAGGGTAGAACACTTGCCTAGCAAGCCTGACACCCTGAGCTCAACCCACAGTACTGCCAACAACCACAACAGCAGCAAAACAAGTGGTTCAGACATTAGTAAATGCTTTATAATCTTCAAATACAGTGACAGCAATACAGTACACTTACCTTAATGAAATCTCCAAAGATGATGGGCTTGGTTAAAAAATAGTCTATCTCAATTGAAATTCCAAAATGTTTGTCTGTTCAAATATAAAAAAAAGTTTGGTATAATGATAAGCTAGAATTCAGCTTTTCAATAAGATATGCAGAAAATGTCAGCAGCTACTTTGCTAAAGCCCTAATTGCTAAAAGTGAAAATTGAGTAAAGGCCATGTTTACGTCATGCCATGTGAGTTTGGTTGGTAATTTTCCAGATTTAAGATGAAGAATAGATAACAAATATTGAAAACCTTTGTGACAAGGTAAATACTGGATTAGATTGTCCTAATTATCTTTTCTTTTTATTGTGAAAATACTGTTATCTTGATTTTCAATCAGATAAGATGTTCGTTTTTCTCTCTTTCTCTCCCTTCTCCCCTCTCTTCTCTCTCTACTTCTCTCTCTCTCTGTTTCACTCTCTCATATGCTAACCCCGTGGCTTGAACTCTGGGGCCTGGGCATTCATTGTCTGAGCTTTTTGGCTCAAGGCTAGCACTCTACCATTTTAACTATAGCTCCACTTCTGGCTCTTTGTTAGTTTTATTTTTTTTTTGTTGTTGTTGTTGGTTTGTTGGTTAATTGGAGATAAGAGTGTCAAGGACTTTCCAGCTTGGGCTGGCTTTGAAATGTGATCCTTAGGTCTGAGTCTCTTGAGTAGGTAGGATTACAGATGTGAGCCACTGGCACAGACTATTTTCTCTGTTCTACTTAAAAACCTATCATGAATTAAAAAAAATTAAACCTTCTTACATTTCAGGAAAATAACTGCCACAATTTAAAAATATTATAAACCTGAGCTACTAAAGGAAACAAATATAAATACTGTAAATAAAGATTGATATTTACTGGCCATTTCTGTCAAGATAACATGGAAATAGTGCTTGTCTTCATTATTAATCAAACGGTCATGGAATACTCTTTGGCATTCATGGCAAAAGAGTCTGAATATTTGTAATTCTTCCCTTATTGTTCCCGAATCACACTGGAGAATACCTGTTAGTTTTTAGGGCGGGGGAGAAAGGAAAAGAAATTACCTTTGTGGAATATCTAGTAATAATTTAACCAGGAAATCATTAAGTCCAACTTTACCCACACATTGACAAAGTGCTTTCCCAGTGTGTGTATGCGGAGATTAATGGGAACCTAAGTTTTTGAAAGCAAACCTGGAATGCCTTATGTGACAAAGCCTTTTATATTGTTTTGTGATATATTTTTTAAATTGATCATGTGAAGTAGTCAAACTTTATAGCTTAAGCAATGCTCCTTTCCTTAGGATATGGGTTTTACTCATATTATTCTGAGCCCGTAAAAAGTTAGTCTCAATTATTATTGCAAATGCAGTCCTAAAAATTTCAAGTTACAATGGGAGCAATAATACAAAGCAGTACCTGGAAAGGTTCTTTTTGCAGACACACCCCTCAGATGGGCTCCTCTGTCCACACCATGTGGACAAGGGCATGGACAATGTATATCACATGCGTATATAAGACAGTAGATACTGTCCACACTGCCCTGTGATAGTAAGATGTTTCTAGATAATGATGTTATACTTAACAAAATATTATATATGTGTGATTTGTGTCCCTTTCCTTTCTTCTTTTTTCTTTTTTGGCAGTACTGGGGAGCTCAGGCTCTCACACTTAATCATCAAGTATCTTCTACATGAGCCAAACCTCAGTCTACATGTGTTTCTTGAAGTGCTTAAAATTTTAATTATTTTCAATTAAAATTATAGAAACAAGGGAATTTCTAGGACATGTTGATGGAATGTGGGGACAATAAGGATGATGTTAACAACTGGAATTTCCTGGATAATTTATCATTGGTGAGATAAAATGGATCCTCTTTTTTTTTTTTTT
>NW_012267428.1:379677-426915 GCF_000151885.1 Dipodomys ordii | reverse complement strand
GAAGAGGCTGCAATGCTTGGTAAGAAATGTACGCATTATCCTGCCCATGCAATTGTAACCCCTCTGTACAGTATTTTCACAAATAAAAAAAAATAAAAAGAAAAATAAAAAATAAAAAATAAAAAGAAGCAAAGCCATTTTCTAATGTTTCTGTGAAAAATGAGTTTATGAATTCAAGAATCACACTGCTGATACAGGAAATGAAGATTTCATTGGTGGTGGGCATGGAATATGTCAGTGTCATCCTATGACAGGATGGTTGGTGCACCAGCTTTGAGTGTTGTCTCTAAGTTCTTGAAGGAGGAAAAAGAAAACAGTCACTGAGCTTTGAGACTGTGAACAGGAAAGATTGGAACTTGGGAGAATAGAGTGTGAAAGAAGAGTAGTGCAGGTAGTTGAGGTTTTTAAGCTAAGTCTCAGCTCCTGCTCTGGACCACTGTGTTCTAGTTCATTCTCAGCCTTATTAAAGCACCAAAGGTAATGAGTTGGATTTTGGTGACAATGGAAAACAGAAATGGACTTCAGAGTGCTTAGACATTGCTTTTATGGAAGTGTTTGATAGCTTTCTCTCAGCCTACTTTGCATACATTGCACATGCTTTAGCTTTGGCTTGTTTGAATCTTTATTGAGAAAAGAAAATTAAAATGGTATAAAATAAGAAGGACAGGATAGAGTCAGAGGGTGAAGTATATGACAGTGCAGTTAAGTTAGTGACTGTACACAAAAGAAGGGGAAGGGTTTGATTTAGATATTAGAAAAGTTTTTTTTTTCAGGTTTGACTTTCTATAAAGACGAGGTTGTGGTCCAATTCTTTCTAGCATTTCACTTAAAGATGATTCTTCAGCTGAGACTGAGAAATGAGAGGGATTTGTGGGGTTTGAAAAATCTATGGTGTTTAGCTTGGGTTGGGGAGAGAGGGGGGAAAGGCATGCTATGGGACTTCCAGGTAAGACATAGACACCTGTGTATATATGGTTCCATGGAGAGATTTGGGGGCAATGGTGCAATTGAGGGTGAAGATCGGAGAAAGAGGGTTTAATACATTACCTTGCACACATTTGGATAAATCCCTCAAGTTAAAGACATAGTGGGACTTGGCTGGTGTTGGTAGGAGATCAACACTCATTCTGTTATAAATTTCAACTGCAGCTTCTACAATGTTTGATGAAGTTTGCCTTACAGCTGGTGGGAAGTCACTTAGAAAGCCATTTAAGATGGCCTAGAACCAAAAGCATAACATTAGAGCATTCTTTTTAACCATACACTTATCTTTCAAATACTCTAGATTTAATATTATTTTCTATCAATAACTAAAAAGTCAAATTTTAACTCCAAGATATCTTGACTGTGAAAGCTCTTCTGTTCATTTGAGGTTATGTTTTCGAGAATGGGCTCACTTCCCTCTTCTGTGATTGTTTAGAGTGCCTGTTTAGAATGGCATATACATGACCTGTGAATACACCTCGGATCTACTCTCAAGTGGTTTACTCTCCTTCCTGATGTGAATCCAGAGAGTCCTGTTGGAAGGGCACAGACTAATCTGGAAATGAAATGTTGTCTCTGATTTTTATGGGCAAATGATCAATGGGCCTATAGATTTCCATTTTCATGCAACGTACTTGTAATTATGGACTTTCATCCCCTTCAGTTAATGGCCCAATCTTCTTCATTCAGATCAGAAGCTTGGATGTCTGATGACACCTACCATTCTTTGTCCTTCACAATCTCTTGAATCCACCTGCTTCTTTCTGTTTCCCCTGACTACTTCATTCTTCTTCCCTCTTCTTCATCTGGTCTTCTTCATGCCCTTCTCTTCACTCACTGGACTGTCCTCTTCCATTTCATCTCCCCTGTCTCCCTTTATTTATGCAAATCCATCACAGCTCTCCTAATGGTTAACCTCTCCAGGCTCCTCTTCCTCTTCTCTTCCTTCCCTATTCCCATCCACATTGGCTGTAATTGCCCATACTCCTTCTCTCAGTCTCCACACTCCCTGTTCCTCTCTCCCAGTGCCTAGCCTATATGGTTTTCTGCTAGATAGGTACTTTCTCATCTGTCAAGTTTTAGGTATTGCAATATTTGCAGAGAGGCTTTCCTTGACATCCCGATCCAAAATAAGTCCTCTCATTAGTCTCTTCCAGGGAATCCATAGCTTATTACAATTTGAAAGTACCTAAATATGAGCTAGCCCCTCCCCTACCTGAGTAGAGTTAGCCCCTCCTAGCTCTGAAGCTCAGAAAAATCATTGTAGTTTTAAAAAATACATTCTCATCACCATCCTATGAAGGATAGAAAAAGTCATCACAGTGCACATGAACACATTTGGCAGATTGCTTGACAGTTACGTTAGTGATTTTGGATTTGGGTCTCACACACAAGATGTTTTGAAATAGATCAAAGCATTTGTTTGTAGTGGACCTTTTGCTGGGCATTAATTAGTTTTTAGCAACTTAATGAATTTTAGAAACTGTCTTTCTGAGGATTCTCCTTTTGGATACCCCAAAATGAGTGGTATTTTGAGCAGGAGCATCTGCTCAAAATTATAAATGTAACCTTAATCTCCAAAGTTGATGAAAATATAGAAAAATTGGAATATATATGTATATTATATATATGTATATACTATATATTACAAATATAGAAATTCCAGCATGTCTATTCTGGATGCAAACAGTTTCTAGCACATATATTAGTGACTCTTGCATCTATCTATAGAACTCAGTCATGATCTGTCTCCATGATAGAAGCTCCATTAGGATGAAGATGGCACCTATTTTGTTTAAAATGATGCACTGGTATCTCTCATATGATATGCTCAGCTGATACCTGTTTAGTGAATGAATGAATATCTGCTAAATTGACATTCATAGGTATTTTTAAAAAGTAGGAGGATCAAGAGTTTGAGGCAAGCCTAGGCTACACAGTGAGACTCTGTCAAAGAAATTTTAAAAAGGAAAAAAACACCAGGAACCTTCCCCTCCCCCCAAAAACCCCAAACCAAAAAAACTAGTGTCCCCTCAAAAAAAGAAAACCAAGATAAAATTAATACATTATCATCGAGGTTACTAAAAACCATGTCTTGGTAGTTGCCTTACATGTCTTGCATGATACATTTGACAACTTTGCAAAGATCTTCTTTTGCACACAATATGCACACAAACTAGAACCAGAATTCTCACAGTTAGGGAAGGATACTTTCACATGAGGATAGTATACATATTTTTGTACAATATATATATATATTGTATTCAATATATATATAGTATATACTGTATACTATATATATTTTGTATATATTGTATACATACACACACACACACACACACACACACACACACACACACTCTTGGCCTGGGCACTGTCCCTGAGCTCTTCAGCTCAAGGCTAGTGCTCTACCACTTGAACCGCAGGACCACTCCTGGATTTTTCTGTTTATGTGGTGCTGTGGAATTAAACCCAGGGCCTCATGCATGCAAGGCAAGCACTCTAACACTGAGCCAACTTCCCAGCCCCTTAAAGTATATTTTTTAAATGACATCAGTTAAATTTGTTGTATGCTGTTTAGTTTAACCTTAAAATATACAGAGATGAATATTTTGCCACATAAATTTTCACAAGCATATATGAACTGTGGTTCCGAAGTCACCTGTAGCAAGCATATTCCAAATCTGTGCAAAGTGTGACTTAGGTTTTGTTCTGCATATATGAATTGTTGAACTAACTTGCAACAGATAATCAAAGAAAGGACATCATCATACCACTGACCATTTAAAAAGTAATAGGTGATTAAACCTTACATACATTACTTCACATATAATTATATGTGTATATATTTTATATACATATTACATATATTCTTAGATCCATAGGCTTCTTTCTGTGATAGAAATAAATCAATTTTATATATGTGTTCCTAACAACAAAGTTATTTTAACTTATTGATTTTCCTTTTCTAATTTTAGTTACCTCCAGGTTCCTCCTCCATTCAATAACAAAGGACAAGGCGGGGAACTATAAAGTCTTCTGTCATAGGTTGTGATTAAACATGACATTTGCAATGCATGAGCCTGTAGTGAGCCCTTTCATTCTACTGTTAAAATATACTGTCTAATCTGGTAATGAGAGGAATATGTGTCCCCACTTGAATCCATTCCTACCCAGTGACCTCAGAGTATCTGAGTTTTTCCATACTTCATTTCTATTTCTTCCCATGAGGTGGTGTGCATTTTCATTGTAAGTCTGTAAGTCACAATGGGCAAAGGCAGCTCCACGGCAGCAAGTGTTTAGCTCTGATGCATCTGCAGGATGTCCCCACGGGGGACACATTTCCATGGATGTGACAACCCATCAAAAAGCCGAGGGTTAAGACAATTCCTTTTCCAGGAACCCAGATTATACACATTTCTTTCTAATTGAGGTGCTTTAGATGACATTTTTGTAGGCATACCCCCAAATTTGCTTTAATGTATTAAGAAAGGGAAGAATTTGCAAATTCAGTATTTTTAAAAATCGGGCACAAACTACTTGGGACACTTCCCAGCACTCATCACCTCGCAAGAATGAGTCTGGATAACATGCACTTTGAACCTCAAATATAGTTACAGTAGAAAGATTATTAAAAATGGGGGTGGGGCTGGGAAGGTGGCTCAGTGGTAGAGCCTTGCATGCATGAGGCCCTGGGTTCGATTCCTCAGCACCACATAATCAAAAAGAAAAAAGCCGGAAGTGGCGCTGTGGCTCAAGTGGTAGAGCGCTAGCCTTGAGCTGAAGAGCTGAGGTACAGTGCCCAGGCCCAGAGTTCAGGCCCCACGACCGGATCCCAAAAAATAAAAAAAATCATAAAAATGGGTAGATGTGCCTAAAAATCATCCTATTGTTGGGCACTGGTGGCTCATGTTTGTACCAGAAATCATCAAAAAAGCCAAAATGAGAGCATGAGTCTCTGAGTTGGAGCCACCCCCTTCTATTAATGTCTGATGTACCCTGTTGTTCCTTCATGCTTTGATCTATTAAGCATGTATTAGGCCTTTATGCATAATAATAGGAAATCAGTGCCCATCCTTTCATTTTCTAAAGCACTCTCCCAAACTATATATCATTTATATTATATGTATATATGTTTAAGCTCTTAAACAACTTCCTAGTCACTCAAAATAATTCCCTATGGATAAAGCTTAGGTGGTTTGGACAGAAAACTTCTGTCCATGCACCCAATATTGAGTACATGCTGGCTCTGCCTCTCTCTCCTCTCAAGAGAGCCTCCGTTGGAAAAGCAGGCCAATGTCAGTAAATGTAAAGACGCATGCAGTTCCTGCACTACTGAGCAATTACTGACAAAGTCAGATTCTTCAGAGCAGTTTTCTTCTCCCTGCACACTTATTCCTATTTTCTGCCTCTGTAACTGTATTCAACCCAAGCACCTCCTGTTCTGGAAATCTCTTCTTCCTTGTCAATTTCATCTTCCTCCACCACCTGGCATTCGGTCTCCCATCATTCTGTTCAAAATAACGTCTCATTTATCAAATACACACACACACACACACACACACACACACACACACACAGAACCATATGCAGAATGCTTCAGGGAAGGTCTTACTACGCAGTCTTCCTTCAGAGTGGAGGTCATATTTGGACACCCCTTCCTGCATTCGTAAAACCACCTTTGAGAAGACAAACATGAAAGGCAACGATGCAAACAGCTGCCAGTTGTTCTCCCGGTGTTCATCATCGTCACCTGCCTTCTGCTCAGGGAGGAGGGACCTGTGATCCCCAGAAACACAATGGGCCACTTTGATTGTGGCAGCCTTGGAATATAGGCTTTCCTCTCCACTCCTGTCTGAGTTTCAATCCACACTCACTTGAAAAATCTGTTTCAGACTGTGCTCCGAGGGCATGGGGAGACACAGCATACTGAAGTGACGGATGAAGCGGGGTGTCACAGGGTTGCGGCCGCCTCCTGGAGGCGCACAGGCTGATACGATGGTTACGTCCTGCATGCAGAGAGAAGAAGAGATGAGATTGACCCTTCCCAATGGCAGGGCACAGAACTGATGTTTTTTAAGGATCTGTCAGGAGCCAGCGGTGTATTACATTTTTGTCCACATGAAGTGACTTATTCCTTCTGACCATGGATGAGAAAAATAAACCAGGATGGTTCAACAAGTTGATCAAGATCAAATAAAGGGGATTAGCAACACAGAAAGCTTTGCTTTTGCCTTTTGGAAAGGTCCCTCAGCTGTCTGCAGACTGGAGAACAGAGTATAGGTGTGTGGAGAGCAGTTCATGACCAGTTTGCCCCCTTTCAATATTCCTAGGAGATCTAGAGTGTTCTGTCTCCTCCATAATTCATGTCAGGGTTTGATCCTCATGGTGAGGAGTGAAAGAGTTTGAAATTGGTTCAACTTTTTTTATGGGTGGTTCTAGGATTTGAACTTAGAACCTCGTGCTTGCTAGGCAGGGGCTCTACCACTTGAACCATACCTCCAGTTCTTAGGAGTAGTATCTTTCACATCAGAGTGGAGACTTCATTACTGAATATTGATGGGAGAGAGAGTAGAACAACCCCTCCCCCCTGCCCCCGCAACAAATACATACATACAGAGCCATACACACCCCATTCTCTATGTAATGCCCAGAACTGTCCCAAGGCTCTGCCAGCAAGAAGGTGATACCAGATGGGGCCCCTTGTCCTTTATCAGGACTATGAACCAAAATAAACTTATTTCTTTCTTTTCCGTGTGTGTGTGTGTGTGTGTGTGTGTGTGTGTGTGTGTGCACGTGTGCGTGTGTGTGTGTGTGTATGCATGCCCCAGTAGTGAGGCTTGAACTCAGGGTCCCTTAGCTTTCTTGCTCAAGGCTGATACTCTACTGTGGCTTGAGCCACAGCTCCATTTCTGGCTTTTGGGTGGTTAATGGGAGATAGGAGCCTCACAGACTTTCCTGCCAGGGCTGGCTTTGAATGGTACCTGATCTTCAGTTCTCAGCCTACTGAGTAGCTAGGATTACAAAGGTGAGCCACCTGCACAGAGTTTAATAAACCTATTTCTAACTTCCTAGTCTAGGTTGTAGTGTAATTAGTCACAGAAATGAGACTAATCAATTGATGTAAAGAAGGAAAGATGGCCACATGTAATCTAAGGAAAGAGGCACCAGAAGAAACTACTGCTGACATCTGATCTTGGGCTTTTAACCATCCACAGTCATCTGTCAGATGGAGAAACTAGTTCAAGCTACCCAGTTTGTTATTTTGTTTATGGTAAGTCTAGCAAGAAAATATACTATATTTCCTTTGTTATGTAAATTTGAACACACCAAGAAATTTAAAACCAAAAGTAACCTGGATTTCTTTCCAAAAGAGTTTGCTTCTGTCATAAAATCCACCAAAATCTTGATACTGTCGAAGTAATTCAATTGGAGGCTGAGAGCCATAGCGATCTAGTCGGGGCATGTTTAAATCATCAACAAATATCACAACTTGTTTATTTCCTGGTGCTCCTGTGGAAAGAAACAGAATGGTTTTTATTCAAGAATTATGATTTCTGGAAGTGGTGCTGAGGCTCAAATGGTAGAATGCTAGCTGTGAGCACAGAGTTCAGGCCTTGAGTTCAAACCTGAGGACTGGCCAAAAAAAAAGAATTATGATTTGCCTTTAGAAAATATAAGACCACTTTGTTGCTTTGTATGTCCCTCCCCCACAGTATAACCCCTGCTTTTACTGTATTTGATGTTGGTATAATTTGTGGAGGGGAAGGGGAAAACCAAATTGTTTAAATAGGGATACAGGTGGACCCATTGCAACAATGAAATGTACAAGTCATTATGTCAAAAAATGAACTTTACAACTTTGGTGTGGGGGGGGTATCAGGGAGGATTGGGTGGGGTGGGGTGGTGGGAGAATGGTAAGGGATGGGAAGGGGAAACAAAGGAGGAGGCTACAATGCTTGATAAGAAATGTACTCATTATTTTGCCCATGTAATTGTAACCCCTCTGTACAGTATTTTCACAATAAAAAAAGAACAACAACAACAAAAAAGAAAATATAAGACCAAACTGGTATGGTTTGAATGTGATCATCTTCACCAAAATTCATGTTGAGTCTTGGTCCCCAAGTAATATGGTATCGGGAGACTTTAAGAAGGAGTCAGACAGTGGTGGCTCACGCCTGTAATCCTAGTTACTCAGGAGGCTGAGATCTGAGCCAGTCCTGGCAGGAAAGTCCATGAGACTCTTATTTCCAATTAACCACCAGAAAACTGGAAGTGGCACTGTGGTTCAAGTGGTAGAGTGCTAGCCTTGAGCTGAAGAGCTGAGGGGCAGCACCCAGGCCCAGAGTTCAAGCCTTGTGACTGGGGAAAAAAGCATTTGAAGGAAAATGTACCTAAGTTGCAGTTCTGGGTGGGCCACCCAGCAGGGCTGTGGGCTGGGCAAGAGGAACCTGAAGCCAGAGCCTGGAGGATGTATTACTGGACTATGCCACTGAGTGGAGGATGAGATTCTGATCCTCATCTTCAGGAAACCTGTCAGCTGTAAGACTGATACCTCACCGGTGAAGTGTCTTTATGGAATCACTCGTAAGAGCCTGCTCCTGAAAGCCTGCAGCCCAGAGTGCATGGATGGCTATCCTGCTCTAGCCAGGAGATAAGAGGCCCTCCATAGACATCAGGGAAGGGAGAAGACACCTGTCTCCTTCTTCTCCCATTGCAGAAAACTCCTATCCTCCTCCACCTCCAGTTCCAGAAGTCACAAACCTGGCTTATGACAAAGGAGGGGGGGTGAGCTTTACATTAGGTTCAAGGCTGATTTTTTAAAAAATTGACCCAGACTCAAAATATCTGAATGTAGGCAGAAACCTGGAGGTAACAATACATGGCTGAAAGTGCTGAGTGGAGAAACACAAATGGTTTCATGCTTGATGCCAGATGTAAAGAAGGTTATTGGTTTTCAACAAAAGAACATAGATTTAGGTTTACAGATACTGGAAGGAGAGAGGGGGAGGCATAAAAAAGGCTGATGATGGGGGCTGGGAAGGTGGCTCAGTGGTAGAGTGCTTGCCTTGCATGCCTGAGGCCCTGGGTTCGATTCCTTAGCACCACGTAAGCAAAAAGAAAAAAAAGCCGGAACTGGCTTGAGTTGGAGAGCCTAGGTTTTTTTTTTTTTTTTTTTTTTCCGGTTGTGGGGGCCTGAACTCTGGGCCTGGGTGCTGTCCCTTGGCTCTTCAGCTCAAGGCTAGTGCTCTACCACTTGAGCCATAGTGCCACTTCCAGCTTTTTCTGCTTATGTGGTGCTGAGGAATCGAACCCAGGGCCTCAGGCATGCAAGGCAAGCGCTCTACCACTGAGCCACCTTCCCAGCCCCGAGTTGGAGAGCCTAGGGACAGCACCCAGGACCAGAGTTCAGGCCCCACGAATGGACCCCCCAAAAAAAGGCTGACGATGTTTTGGCTGAAGGTGATGAGAGAGATGGCTTGCCTGTTAGCAGCAAGATCTGTAGATACTTAGCACACAAAACATGCTATTAACAGACTTTTCCTTGCTGTGGTCTAATTATGGTTTGCCCCCCACTAAAACTCATGTTGAAGCCTGCTCTTCACTGTACAGTGCTGGGCTGTGAAGAGGGATCGGTGCTTTTCTTGAGGAAATAAGTTCTTGTTCTCACAGGACTGGATTGACTATCATGAAGGTGTGATGCTGCAAAGCAAATGTGGCTTTCCCAACTTGCTCTCTCTCTTCCTTTCTCTTACATAGGCTTTTGCTACAGAGTACTGGGCACTCACTGTGATCTTTTTGTAAAAAAAATATTTTTTATTGTTATGTTAGAGGTGATATACAGTGGGGCTACCTTTACATATATTGCATGATATGTACATTTCATTCCTTTTGCTTAGTACCAGCTGTTCCCTCCTTTTCTCTTGTCCCCTCCCTACCATCACCACCCTTGAGTTGCTTAGTTCACTTTCTTCAACGTCCAGTGCAGCTGATGGACCCCTCTGCTGCGTTTTTTTACACCTGCTTTTCACTGATTCTGTGCCCTCCTTCTACCTTCCCTCAGATGCGCATGTGTACACACCACATAGGATGTAAAGAATAGAGTCATCTGAAAACAGTAAGACAAGAAGAGGTCCTTTGTTTCCTTATCTTTGACTCACTGTGATCTTAGACCACCACAATTATAAGCTAAGTAAACCTCTCTTCTTTACAGGGGAGTCAGTCTCAGGTATTTAGTATAGCAACGTAAGTCAGACCAAGACACCCTTTTCATTTATAAATATAATATCCCATTGCCATTCTGTTATGTGCACAGGACTTTTTTTTGGCATCTATTGGTTAAATAAATAACTCGTGTGGGACAAGCTGAAATGATCATTCTTACCTAGAATGTTTTTTCGTTTTCTTTCCAGTTTTGACTCAATGATCTCTTGTGTCCTTGCAGATGATGTTTGAGCAGAAAAATTTAGATAAACAGGGACATAGCCAGCTGATTCTTGAATTCTGTTTAGCAATCCTTTTGCAATAACAGACTTTAAATTAAAAATATGTCAATCAATTTCACATTCAGTCACGTATTTTGCACCAGTCTGTATCAGTACTTATCATTTAGTACAATGGGTAAGTAACAGTATAAAAGGAGAAAGGTTACATCTAGACTGAAATATCTTCTCATACTGGACATTCTATTTAGTTACATTTATTAGAAACAAAGAGGCATACTAATGAGCCCAATCTCAGCAAAACCTGTATAGTTTCATTCTGAAATCCATGTTGGTCACTGTGATCCAAGCTAATTTGATAATGAGTCACAAGAAGACTCAAATTCTTCCTCATTCTTTTTCTTTTTCTCTTCTTTCTCCTTTTCCTTCTCTAGTACTAATGTTTGGATTCAGGGGCCTTTTACTTTCTGAATAGTTGCTCCACTATTTGACCTCTACCCCTGACATTTCTTGGTTTTAGTTATTTTTCCAATAATATTTCATGTTTTGCCTGGGGCTGCCCTGAACCATAATTCTATCATCTGTGCCTTTCCCATAGTGGTGAATCACCAAGTCCAGCTTGTTTGTTGAGACAGGGTCTCACTAATTTTTTTTGTATGGTCTAGCCCGGAACCAAGAGCCTTTAGATCTCTACTCCCAAGTAGCTGAGATTATAGATGTGAATCACCTTGCCTGGCTTAAACTTCATATGAGTAATTTAGGGGGCAAACAGTAAATCCTTGTTTTGCAGAATCCTTTAAAACTAAGGAACCTGAACAATGAGTATTTTCCCTTTCCTTTTTACAAAAGAATTAAAATGTCATCATTCCTGTGTCAAGTAGAAATACACAGGCAAAAGGGGACAGACTGACCTTCATTAATATTATTTTTGGGGACATAAACTGTTCTGGTCAATTCTTACCCAACAAGTGCATAGCAGCCAGAAAAACATCAAGGGAGCAGAATATAAAATCTTCTAAGCATAAACCTTAGTCATAAGGTTTTCTAGTTTATGTAATATTAACCCAAGAATATATCCAGACACTGAAGAGTTTTGAGATAATTGCAGGTTAATATATATATATATATATATATATATATATATATATATATGACAGTTCTATATTCATCCTGAAAAAGTCATACAATTAAAAGTATTTCCTTTACACAATAATGTGGTATTTCTGTTGTGACTAATTCTAAGCCCACCGCACCATCAGTTGTGGACAGAGATTCTGGTGTGATACAGTTTCCTACCTTGCCCACTCCAGTGATCCCAGTGAACAACACGGAATGCTTGACAGCAAGTAGTTTTTCCATTAAATACCCATAGCGCACTGTGTCAGTTGTGGGGACAAGCATTTCAAAGAATGGAACATCCCGACTGTATTTGAAGGCGGGTATGATTCGTTCCCAAGGATCCATCCGTTTGGTGTCAAAGTCTACGTGAATGCTCCACAGGTCACCAGAACTGGGCAGCTGAAGTGGAAAATTAAGTGTCACTTTCAATAGACAATATTGACATATGCCCATATAATCATGTGTACATTCTATAGGAATAGATATACTCATGTGGAAATGCAATACAAATGGAATTGGATTTCTTTTCTAATTATACAGAAATAATTAAATATCAGCGTTTTATTTTATTTTGGCAGTACTTGGATCTGAACTCAGGGACTTGTACTTGCTAGGTAGGTGCTCTACTGTTAAATCATATCTCCAAGCCCCACTTTTCACTGGCTGTTCTTGCTTCCTGTTCAGGCATATGTCTGGACTACATCTGCCTATTTTAGGCTTACTGTAGTTATTGGATGCTAGACATGCACTCATGTGCATAGCTATGGGTTAAGAAGAGGGCTGGGAAACTTTTCTGCCTGAGCTGCTTTGAACCACGATCTTCCTGTTCTCAGAACTCCCAAGTAGCTAGGATTACAGGAATAAGCCACTGGCATTCAGCCCAAGGTTAATTATTTAAGCATCATCATGAAGCACAACAAATGAAAACATCTGATACATTAATTACTAAAATTGCATGCTGGAATTATAAAGTATAATTTTTTTTGAGACAGTGTCTTGCTATGTAAGCCCAGACTGGCCTCCTACTCTCTATGTAGCTCAGGCAGACCTCAAGCGCTTGATCTTCCTGCCTCTGTCTCCCAAGTGCTGGGATTCTAGGCATGTGCCACTTTACCCTGAGAACATTTTCAATTTAATTCCATTTCCAGGGTCATACTCTGTGTCAAATACCATTCTTTGTGTTAGGAACAAGTGCTAGTTGACCAAATCTCTACCTCCAATGGTCAGGTAGATCCACATGGGGTATAAACACTGCAGCTAATATCTGGGAGTTCTAATACAGTTTATTATTGTCACAAAGGCAGGTGACATAGTACATACACATATGTGTATCTTCAAGTTGGGAACTTATTCTATGGCCCAAGCTGCCTTGAACTTGCTCAAGCCTCCTGAGTGCTGAGGTTATAAGTGTACATCACCATGTCTAGTCTTATTTATTAATTCTAATAATTTGTTTCTAGACTTTAAAGGCTTCTGACATATTCATCGTTGTTTCCTACAAATAGTGATGATTTTACTTCATCCTTTTTGGTGTTTATATGTTTTATTTCTCTTGGTCCTTGCCTTACTGCACTGGTCTATATGACAGTGTAGTATAAAGTTATTTTGTGGCTTTTTCACTAAAAAAAAAACCACACCTGGTTGTGACATATTCACTTAACTTCATGACCAATTAATAGATTGCAACCTGTAATTTTAAAAGCATTGGTAGAGATGAGTCTTATGGACTATATAAAAGTCTAGGGAACAATAAACAGGCTATTTTAATAGCCCAGGAAAGAAGTAATATCAACCTAAGATATCCAGAGGCAGTGAAGATGAAGAAAAGACATATTTGAGGGCTGGGAAGGTGGCTCAGTGATAGAGCGCTTGCCTTCCATGCATGAGGCCCCAGGTTCGATTCCTCAGCACCACATAAGCAAAAAGAAAAAAGCCGGAAGTGGTGCTGTGGCTCAAGTGGTAGAGCGCTAGCTTTGAGCTGAAGAGCTGAGGGACAGCGCCCAGGCCCAGAGTTCAGGCCCCATGACCGGACCTCCTCCCCCGCAAAAAAAGACTTATTTGAAAAAAAAAAACACTTAGGAGATAAAATTCACTGAAGTCAGTGTTTTATTGGCTGTAGGGAGGTGAGCAGAGAAAAGAAGAATCTGTAACACTTTCAAAATTATGACTAGTAATACATGACTGTAAGACCCTGAATTGATAAAAAGGAACAGCAATCCAACAGCTCATTCACTGGGATCTGCAGACAGAAGAAAGAATCTGACTTCACATCTGGATTTTTCCTGCTGCTGCTCAGATACCAAAACAGGAGCTTGTTCTGCTCTGACAAATATCCTCTGGTCACCAAATAGCAATGGCCATCCCTACCTAAGAAGAAAAGCTAAATGAAAATCTCTTCAGAGCTTACAACCATCTACAAGGTCTTACATACTCTGCTTCCTCTACATTCACCTCTTGAATCTCGTTTCTTTCCATGTGCTCACGTGCTCATTCCATTCTGACCTCACTAACGTCCTTACTGTTCCACTCGGCAATTGCCAAGTGCATTATTGAGTAGTGGTGGCTTTCGTACTTTCCCTTCCTTCTAACTTTCCCTTCCTTTTAAACATTTACTTATTTTTTTCTAAATTGGAATTCTTGTTCCCTAAATAATTAGCAATTTCTTGATTTTCTTCAGTACTCTATAAAAATATGTCTTTATGAATCCCACTTTAAAGTGGACCCATCATAAATAACCCAGCCCCCCACAGAACCCTGGCGCTCCTTCCCATTGTTACTCAGCCTTAGTTTTCTCTGCAACACATATCACAACCACCCAATGTATTGCATATCGGTTCGTTCCTTCCTGACTCCCTCATTGCAACGGAAACTCTATGAAATTAGGGACTAGAAAAAAGTTTCGGAATTGCCAAGCACTCAAAGATAAACTTATTAATTATAATCTAATGTTCATCTGTCATGAGAGATTTTAGAGACTGCACCTTATTTTTTCATATGGTTGGATGACTCCTAAATGATGAAAAATACAATAAATGTTATCAATGGCTGGAAAAAGTGACTAATTTTTTTTAAAAAAACTTCTCAGTAAACTACTTTTTTTAGAATCAAAGTTTTAAAAATTTTCACCTAAAACTTTAATTCTAATAATTCAAATTATGATGTTAAATGCAGTTGATTCTTACCCTGGCATCAGGATTATCATCAAACTGTGTTCTAATAAATGTATCAAAAGAATCTGAGTAGTTTTCAGTTAAGTTTCCACCCAAAGACCATAAATAGCAGAACACAAAAGTCTGACATATCAAAGAGTTCAGTTTCATTTGTTCCTGGAACAAGAAAGGCAATGTTAGCAACCATAAATAACAGAATATGAAAAGTTGACATATCATCTTTGATCAGTTTCATTTGCTTCTGAAAGGATAAAGACTATGTTAATATTTTATATATTAGCAGAAGAATAATTCTGAATAGTGATGTCTGAAGACATTTTCCTTTATTGAGATTCACACCTTTAAGTGGGCGTGTGTATTGTTTCATCAATGGTTCAAAGAAGGATGATTTCTTATCTACATAATGGAATACTGAGAAAAAAAATCTAGGGCAGAAGTAGGAAATATAGCCGAAGTTGTCTTTCAACTGTTTATTAGAACTTCTTTAGGCCTGCATGAAAGCATTTAAGCAGACTGACAATATACTGTATTAAGAATGTGCTATAGACTACAGGAGAATTGAAAATTGAATGGAGGACTCATCTAATCATCGATATTAGTCCCCTGAAAAATTGATTTTAAAACAAATGACAGACAAGTTAGAATTACTTATTTGCAAAAAAAAAAAAAAACTATACATAATTCCATCTTCCTTGTGTCACAGCTGTAAACAAAACCTTCATACCATTGCCAAGTTACATCCGTCTTGGCCAAACAAGAGAGACTCCAACAAGCAACAGAGCGTTGTAACTTTGCTGATGTCCACTTGCGGGATGGCTTGGCTACACTTTTTATTGACAAAATGTAACCCATCTTCCACATATCGTTGGAAAAGGTTCAGTATGTATTCTTGAGTTTCCTCATTCAGCTGAAAATGAAACAAACAATAGTTTAAAATGACCAGAGTAAATATATAAATTAATCGAGAAAGAGGTTGGTTAAAGTCTGTACGTTTCAAAGTATTCAGTAATGAGATACTTTGTGAGGCTTATCTCATTTGGCCTAAGGATATAAGCCTCACAAAATATGAAACAAATGCGGAGGCTACCGTCTATGCATGCCTAGGAAGAGACACATGGAGGCAGTGCAGCGTTAAGGATTTTCTGCCTTTTGGTTTGGAAATGAGTACAGAGGTGCTCACTTTATAATGAGTTCTTAAGCTACAAATGCATGTTTCACACACTTTTGACAATCCTTTACGCTGATTTTTTTGTGTGTTTAAGAATAATGAACAAGAAGGAAGATAGAAGACGGCATTTTCAACATCTCTGTAAAGTAGAAGAAGTAATTTCCAAAGATCGAAATATAAATTCAGCTTGGCAGGAGACCTCATGCCCACAATACTTGCTGCTCAGGAGGCTGAGATCTGAGGATTGAGGCTTTTTATTTTTATATTTTTAAAATTTTATTGAAAAGATGATGAGCAGTGGGTTACAGTTAAATAAGTAAGATAATGAGTACATTTGTTTTAAAACAGTTATCCCATCCCTCATTTTCTCCCTTTTACCCATCCCTATTCCGCTTCCCCCAAAGTTGTAAAGTTCATTTCCAGCATAGCGTCAAGTGAGTATCAGTATCAATGTTGCATTAGTTCATACGTTGTCCTGCTATTTCTGTGATTCCCTTTCCCTTCCAAAGATTGGATAAACTTATATAAAAGACATAAGGTTCAGAAAACTAAAAGAGGAAAAAAAAAGAATAACTACATACAGGATATAAAAAGTACCTCTTGTTTCTGATTCTTGGAGTTCATGTTGTTACGCTTCATTATATATGGTCCTATGCGAGTAACAATTGGGTTATTGAGATCTTGTTAAGTATATCATAGAAATATTCTAGTTCTTACAAATGAGGGAAACCATGGCTCAATTTTTAATAGAACCAGATCTTATTGACTATGAAATAATTCTCCTATAATCTTTTAGTCTCAATGTTTAAAATGGCTATAATAACTACCAGTTAGGTGCCCAAGTGAAGCTGAATATTATCCATCTCTAGAGAATATAGATGCCTATCTGGGTCTCAGTGCCTAATTTTCTGGGTTGTTTTTCTTTTTTTTTTAAAAATGAATTTTATTTATTTTTTCTTAATATATATTTTTATTGCAAAGACACTGTACATAGGGGTTACAGTTGCATGAGCAAGGTAATGAGTCCATGTTCTATCGAGCATTGTTATACCCTCCTTTATTTTTCCCCTACTATCCTTTTCCTCCCCACCTCCCCAACACCCCTCTCCCCTCTCCTACCCCTCTCCGCAAAGTTGTAAAGTTCATTTTCAACACACTGTCTTGTACATTTCATTGCTACAATGGGTCATCCAGTATCTTTAGTTCAGCATTTTGTTATTTTCCTTCCCCTCCCCAAATTAGAAAAATGTATATACAAGATGCAGGACATCGGAATCAAATACAGTGACAACATACCATGGGGAAGAACATACAAAGAAACAAAAAAAATCACACAGTACATTATAAGTACATTAAAAAGAACAGCAACAAAGATAAAACCTTGAGGTTTGAAGCGAGTTTGAGCAGGAGTTTGTGAGACTCTTTTCTTTTTTTGGGGGGGGGTGGGTCCAGTCGTGGGGCCTGAATTCTGGGCCTGGGTGCTGTCCCTCAGCACTCTACAACTTGAGCCACAGCGCCACTTCCGGCTTTTTTCTTTTTTGCTTATGTGGTGCTGAGGAATCGAACCCAGGGCCTCAGGCATTCAAGGCAAGCGCTTTACCACTGAGCCACCTTCCCAACCCCATGTGAGCCTCTTATCACCAAAAAACTACAAGAGGAGTTTTGGCTCAGCTGGTGGAGTACAAAAACCACAGTGCCCAGGCTCTGAGTTCATCATGCCCCAGGACTGGTACATTAAACAAAACAAAACAAAACAACAACAACACAAAACCCCCAAACTCTGAAAGACATTATTATTATTGTTTTGGAATTCATTTTGGTAAATATTATTTTATTTGATCAGAGTCACAGAGACATTGTGTCTTTGGGTTCCTCCCTTAGATAACCTTCTTTGTTTTCACTGTGTATGAATGTCTAGAATCCTATATGAAAGACATTACTAAGAGAATAAGGAGGAGACAATGCTTGATAAGAAATGTACTCATTACCTTGCTCATGTAACTGTAACTCCTCTGTACAGTATTTTCACAATAAAAGACTTATTAAACAAAAAAGAGAATAAAAGTTGAAAGGTTTATACAATTTGAAGAGAAATCAGGGTATTGTTAAAGAGAATAAAAACACAACCCATATACAAAAAAATTTGCAAAAGATATAATCTGATGAAAGAGTGTATAAAAATGTGCAAAGAGCCGGGTGCTGATGGCTCATATCTGTAATCCTAGCTACTTAGGAGGCTGAGACCTGAGGATCCCTGTTTAAAGCTAGCACAGAGTAGGAAAGTCCATGACACTCTTTTCTCCAATTAAATATCAAAAAGCCAGAAGTAGAATTGTGGCTGAACAGTGTTCAGCCCTGAGCTCAAGTCCTAGGACCAGCTCATACACAAAAGCGTACAAAGTGCTTTTAACACTCGACATTAAGAAACAAACAATTCAGTTAAAAATGCTCAAAGACCTTCCCTAACATATACCTTATTAGATGATATACAGATGGCAAACAAGTATATATGAATCATCTATGATTGAGGAAACTGCAAATGAAAACAAGACATTGTTATGTGCCTGTTAGGATATATAAAACACAAAGCACTGGCAATGCCAAATGCTGGCAAGTATTAGAGCAGAAGCAATCTCCTCCCCTATTGGTGGGAATGGAAAATAGTATAGTCACTTTGGAAATTATTCTGACAATTTCTTTCTTTCTTTTTTTTTGGGTCCAGTCGTGGGGCCTGAACTCTGGGCCTGGGCGCTGTCCCTCAGCTCTTCAGCTCAAGGCTAGTGCTCTATCACTTGAGCCACAGTGCCACTTCTGGTTTTTTCTGCTATGTGGTGCTGAGGAATCGAACCCAGGGCTTCATGCATGCAAGGCAAGCACTCTACCACTGAACCACCTTCCCAGCCCTATTCTGACAATTTCTTACGGAGCTAAACATGTACCATCTGATCCAGTAGCCACAGTCTTTGGTAGCTGCTCAAATGAGCTGAAAAATATTCATACAAAAAGCTGCATGATAGTGTCTACACAGCTTTACTCACAATTGCCCAAATCTGGAGCACTCAAGATGTCTTTCAGTAGGTGAATAGACAAGCAAATAATAGAATATTATTCAATGCTATAAAGAAATGAGCCATAAAGTCACAGAAAGACACAGAAGTGCCTTATATGCATGTTACTAAGTTTTTTTTAAAGAGCCAATCCACAAAAGCTTTGTACTGTGTGTTCCCAGTATGACCTTCAGGAAATGGTAAAACTACAGGGACAGTAAACAGATGGGTGACTGCTAGCAACTGACAGCTAGAAAGAAGAATGAATAAGTAGAGAGAATTTTAATGTGGGATACTATAATAGTGGAGAGATGACATTATACATTATATAAAACCATAGCCAGGCGCTGGTGGCTCATGCCCGTAATCTTAGCTACTCAGGAGGCTGAGATCTGAGGATCGAGGTTCAAAGCCAGCCCGGGCAGGAAAGACCGTGAGACTCCTATCTCCAATAAACCACTAGAAAACTGGAAGTGGCGCTGTAGCTCAAGTGGTAGAGCGCTCATCTTGAGCTGAAGAGCTGAGGACAGCACCCAGGCTCAGAGTTCAAGACCCACGACCGACCAAAAAAAAACCCCCAAACCATAAACTGTTAAAAACAAGGGACACTTTGGAAGAAAGGGAGCACATGGGTAGTTTCTGATCTTTGTAAGCAATTTTCCTGTAAATCTAAAATGTCTCTAAGAATAATAAAGTCTGTCCCTTAAAAAAAGTGACCTCAAGAAGATTTAAAATATTTGTAACCCCTCTGTACAGTATTTTCACAAGAAAAACTTATTTAAAAAAGGTTTAAAATATTAAGGAGGCACATGATGAAAGCTCTCCGTTCTGAGAACTGCTTCCTTAAAAAGGTAATATGAAATGATGCTATACGATTCTTAAAATATTGATATCTAAGAATGAAGGAGTCAGAAAAGGATGACATTGTTGGAGTGAGGAATGACCTGGTAGAAAAAAAATACATCAAAAGACTACATGTCAATCTTAGATGAAGAGAAACTCCTGTTTAGCCTGGAGAAAGTCCAGAGGCTGCTGTGAGTTGAGTTGTTCTGGAAAAGAAGGAAGGAGGGGGATGGGGAAAAGAAATGTACTCATTACCTGACTTATGAAATGTGAACCCCTCTGAACAACACCTTAATAATTATAACAATAAAATTACTTAAAAAATGTAGAAGCTTTCCTTCATTTTGGGTGGAGTCTTGCTTTTAAGGTTAGAATGTGTCTTAGGTTTTATACACTTGCAATTAGGGTGACAGTAAAAACAAATATTTTAATGGTTCTCAGAGGCATTAGAGGCTATAATAGTGAACCTTGATTGTCAACATTTCTAGAGAGGGTTAACTGAGTGAAGAGGACCTGCCCTGATCGAGGACCTGCACTATCCCATAGGTTGGGGACAAGGAAGGACTAAAAGGGGAAAAGCAGGGAAACACATTAACTCAGACATCCCTTTCCCCTTCCAGACAACCAGGATGTAAGCTGCTCTGCTCTGCCATGCTCTCCTGGACAATGTGAAAATGTGAGCCAAAATAAATCTTTCCTCCTTTTATACTGTTTTGTGGTGGGTATAAGAAAAGTCAACATGCCTACAAAGCAATCTATGTGTAGATTTCAATGTTCTTTTCATTATAATTTCCTTTTAATACCTCCAGGCCTCCTGCAAGTCTTTTCCAGTGCCTCAGTCTCTTTCAACTGTGTCTTCAGGAAAATGCAAAGACAGGCAGAGGAGGGCAGGTAGGAGAGAGACTAGGCAGGCTGACAAGGTGAGGTACTAGATGTTAAGGGTGGACTCAAGGGTTATATAAACATTCCGGGAGGATCCAAGAGTCCTTAGGGGGACAGATGGAATTCCCTTAGTCAAGCACAATGATACCTTAACTTATTGCCACTTGTGCACTGTGCGGTCCAACAGATGGAGATATGGGGGAAATACCTGGTTGTACTTACTTTTTTAGAAATATCTTTCATCCATGTTTTCACGTAAGGCATCCATTTCAGTTCTTCAGGATCCACAAACACCATCCCGCATCGACTGACGGTGGCAGGGGAGGCTACCTTTAGATCTTGTACCTAAAATTGAAAAATGTGGGTCAGGAAGTAGCTAACACACTACCTTCCTTATCCATCTAACTTCAACATTAATGATTCATACCTCTGAAAGTTTAAGTTAACACTGATGGGCTTTACGTGGAGGAGAGGGGGAGAGCAATAAGTAATACGAAATGCAAGAAGAAAGTTAAGTGAAATGTAGGGTGACAAACATCCCACAAATATAGGAGGATACTGTCAATCCCTATGGCCAGGAATAGGCGTTTCTGATGTTCTTTTTTTTCTCTTTACTTTAGTCCTCACCCTCATTCTTGTATTTCAGCGCCTAGCTAAATATCTAGAACACTGTAGGCATTCGATGAATATTTGAGAAATGAACAATGCCCAGGTGGTATCTTGCACAGTGTTTTCTATCGGTATCTGATCCACAATTTTCTTTCAATCCTTCACCAAATATTTATACTACAGTGAGATGATTCATTTATATAACAGTTTTTTAACTTAGAAATAATTTAAGCTGGGTACTAGAGGCTCATTCTAGTAATGCTAGCTACTTAGGAGGCTGAGCAGTTTGAAGATAGCCCAGGTAGGAAGGCTGACCATGAGACTCTTATGATCAATTTATAAGCAGAAGTGGAGTTGTGGTGTAAATGGTAAAGAATCAGCCTTGAGTGAAAAAGCTAAGGGACAATGCCGGGTAGGGGTAAGAAAGACTGTAAGACTCTTATCTCCAATTAACCACCAGAAAACTAGAAGTGGACCTGTGGCTCAAAGTGGTAGAGCACTAGCCTTGAGCAAAAGAGCTCAGGGACAGTGCCCAGGGCCTGAGTTCAAGCCTCATGATAGACAGACAAACAAACCAAAAACCCCAAAAGAATAGATGCTGAAATTAACTTCCTGTTCATAGAGCCATAGGATAATTTTTGATGTTTGGTCAGGATTTATAATCTATTACAAGAGAATAGTCTAATAAATATTCACTAAATGAACTAAACACTATCACACAGACAAATGACATATCATTGTAAGAAAAATAGAAGCTATTGAAGGCATGCCAACTTGATGAATGGTTTCACTTCAGTGATCATACATTTACCTCAAACAGCATGTGGATTTGAGGTGTGAGTTTAATCCTTTCACTGTTAGCCAGGCAAAGCATCTTGTTATCATCCAATACTGTGTTCATATTTTCAATCCAAAGAGCATCCACTGGCCCGTCACTTATGATCCATTTATGGTCTTCTGAAGTATCATTTACAGCTGCTCTCACACTTAGAGCCATCAAACCATCTTTCCATTCCAAGGTTATGTTATTCACTTCACCATATAATTCACCCATTGTGATTGATTTAGGATTAAGAACGTAAGTTTTTACTGCTTGATAAAAGGGATTGTTTATGCCAAGTTTCTGTAAATTCCCTAAAGTTTCTGCCAGAACTTGGTAAACTGTGGTCTTACCACCTCCTGTTGGCCCAACTAACATAACACCATGCCTCACAAGCATAGTCTCGTAGAACTGTATTACTTTTTTAACCATACACAGCTCAGGCTGAAGGTTTTGTTCAGTCATGACATCCACAATCGTTGACTGTAAAATACCATAATCATGTTCTGGAATTTGAACTCCAGGAAAAAGATCAGATATGATTCCGCTGACAAAACAAAAATAAATGTCAATTATGAACCACTTGTCATTGCTGTTTTTCCAGATTTGTTACAATTAATTGATTCTTTGGGCATACATAGTAAGACTGTTCTACATGCTTTACCATAATGTCATCTTTTTCCAGTATACTGTATGATTTTGTTTCTTGTACAGTGGGCCAGTGTTCTTAAGTATAATAGAAGGATATCTTGGGGACAAGTGATATGTTTTATGATTCTGTATTTGCCCATAGTATGTGTTATAGTGATGAGTTTATCAAGTTTTTTTTTAATAATTATACCACTAAAATATGTGGGCCCTCAGCAAAACCAGAGGGAAATTGAAATAGAAAATTGGTATGAGGTAGAAAAAAGAGAGGAAGGGCAAAGTGGACTGTTCTATGAGAAAGTTTTCAGGAGAAGTTTCTATGCGAAGAAAGAAATGAAATCCTCTCCTTACCAAGTGTACATAACTACATCTGAGACACAGTAAAGACATAAAATGACAAGAATATTAGATGGGAGTAGAAGAGATAAGAGGTAAGAAGAGATAGAAAGGGGCTGGGAAGGTGGCTCAGTGGTAGAGTGCTTGCCTTACATGCATGAGGCCCTGGGTTCCATTCCTCAGCACCACATAAGCAGAAAAAGCCGGAAGTGGCACTGTGGCTCAAGTGGTAGAGCGCTAGCCTTCAGCTGAAGAGCTGAGGGACAGTGCCTAGGCCCAGAGTTCAGGCCCCATGACTGACCAAAAAAAAAAAAAGAAAAAAAGAAGAGACAGAAAATCTATAACTGTGCAATTAAAAGTTAGTAAAGTGAAAAAAATTAAAGTAGACAGATAAACTTTTGTAGGATAAAATCGTTTATATATAACTTAGAGAATGACAGATCTAGATGTTTCTAATGTTTATATCAGATTAAAGCTATGAGTACCTATAGATACTCACAAAGAAGAGCATAAAGGAAAAATACTCTAAGAACAATAAATACAAATGACCAATAAACACAGCAAATGAAGCTCAAGAACATTAGTAATTAAAGAAATGTGTATTAAAAATAGGCTTCTGTATTTGGCTTCTCTTTAAAACACTTAATGAGAAATAGACATTTTCATAAAGTCATTTATATAAATGTAAAAGGGTAAAATACTTTATGTATTTTTTTTGGGGGGGGGTCTGGTTCTGGGGCCTGAACTCTGGGCCTGGACGCTATCCCTCAGTTCTTCAGCTCAAGGCTAGTGCTCTACCCTTGAGTCACAGCGCCACTTCCGGCTTTTTTCTTTTTGCTTATGTGGTGCTGAGGAATCGAACCCAGGGCCTCATGCATGCAAGGCAAACGCTCTACCACTGAGACACCTTCCCAGCCCATACTTTATGTATTTAGAGGACAACTTTATGATAGAGTCTACTTTAAATTAAAAATATGGAAACCTTGTGGCCCAGGAAAGTTGTTTCCAAGAATCTCTTCTAGAAATATCAAAATGTACTAAGATACATTAACACTCTGGAAGAAAAAAATATTGAGTTGACGAATATGTTCAAAGTACTTTATATAGAATAAATAGAAATAGAATAATAAAATAGAAATAGAATAATAAAAATAGAATAATAAATAATAATAAATAATAGAATAATAATAAGAAATAAATAAATAATAGAATAAATAATGAAAATAGAATAATAAAACTTGTAACCATTTTAAAAGCTAGGCACCAGGGAACCCTAGCTACTCAGGAAAGTGAGACCTGGAGGTCAATCTTAGAGTATCAAGGTTCACTGGGCAGAAAAAGTCTGTGAGGCTTCATTTCCAACTACCAGAAAAATACTTGGATTAGAGTGTGGTACATATAGCAGAGCACTGGCTTGAGCAACGAAGTGGAGTGTGCTTGGGTATGAGTTCTGGTACTGGTAAAAAAAAAATAAAAGAAATTGAAAGTGGGGATAGGGATGAAAACGAGTAACAGAGTATGAATTTATCAAAGTACATTATATGCATGTTAAAAATGCCACAACAAGACTTCTTTGTACAATTAATTGAAATGTTAAGTGTTAAAAATGTGTGTAAATATACATATATTAAAATATAAAAACTAAGCTAATATAGCATGGCTCTATAGTGGGTAATATTTATATCCTTGCAATGCTAAAAAATTGGGTATTTCACTCAAGTTGTATTAGAATATATCTATTCTGTGAGGACAGGTAGAATGGAAAAAATGAATTACATATTCTTATTTTCCCTTTAGTATTGAAGATATAGCAAAGCAGGAACCAGTGGTTCACATCTGTAATAATAGCTACTCAGGAGTCTGAGACCTAAAGAATTGTGGTTGGAGGGGGTAACAATATTTGACAGGAAATGTACTCATTACCTTACTCATGTAACTGTAACCCCTCTGTACAGTATCTTTACAATAAAATAAATCTGTGTTTGATGTTGGTATGATTTGAGGAGGGGAAGGGAAAAAAACAAATTGTTTAAATAGGGATACAGGTGGACCCATTGCAACAACAATGAGATATACAAGACGCTATGTCAAAAAATGAACTTTATAATTTAGGCGGTGGGGGGGGGAGTGTAATTGTGGAGATGGGAAGGAAGGGATGGAAGGGGAAAAACAGAGGAGAGGGCAACAGTGCTTGATTAGAAATGTACTCATTACCTTGCTCATGTAACTACAACCCCTCTGTACAGTATTTTCACAATAAAAAACTTATTAAAAAAAAGAAGAATTGTGTTTGGAAATCATCCCAGACAGAAAAGTAAAGTGACTTCATCTTCAATTAACCAGTGAAATGCCTAACTACAGTTTTGGCTCAAGAAGTAGAGCAGAGGCCCTGAGTTCAAGTCTCAGTTATTGGTATACACACACACACACACACACACACACACACACACACACACACACAAGAATGGCAGATGCATGGCACTATGAAGTATGGATGGGAATAGCAAGATAAAATGGGACGTGGGGGTTGGTGAAGGGTAAATAATTATTTACCATGAAACTTATTTGTGAAATGATTTCATTTTTGATTCTATGTACATATATGACTTGGAAAAACAAAATTAAACAATAATGAAGTAGATAAAACCAATAACATTTATGTTAAGCTCTCAGTCTGTGTTCCCCCCGCCCCCCCCCACCCCGGAGCAATGTTTGAGGCTTGACACCTGTACTCTAATGTGAATTTGTATATCACACAGTCTGGTGATTAAATTTATTTTTGGGGGGGGGTTGGTCATGGGGCTTGAACTCTGGGCCTGGGCGCTGTACCTGAGCTCTTCAGCTCAAGACTAGCACTCTACCATTTGAGGCACAGTGCCACTTCCAGTTTTCTGGTGGTTAATTGGAGATAAGAGTCTCATGCGGACTTTCCTGCCTGGGCTGGCTTTGAACCACTATCCTCAGATCTCAGCCTCCTGAGTAGCTAGGATTACAGGTGTGAGCCACCAGCATCTGGCTGGTGATCAATATTTTACAAAAAGTCATTAGAATAATGGTGAAAGTTTATTATCTTCAATTTGAACTAGACAGTTCTTAAACTGTAATTGGAAACTCCAGGAACATGAGAAATGTATCAGCTTTTTAGAATGAAAATGACCGAAGAGCACCCGTTTACCCTATGTGAATATGATGCTCTGTTCTGTGACACACAGAAACTTACCTGAACAGAAGGGCATCATCTGTTAGAAATTTTGGCAAGTTGGAGTCTCGCAAAGCTCTTATCAGTACCACGTCTTCGCTTAGGTCTGGATTCTCTCTTTTTAAAGATCTAAATTCAAATGAATAGTTCATGTATCATTGCAAGAACATAAAACCGAGTGTGATTTATAAACCATGGGTCAGGAATTCTGCTTGAGTCCTGGCTAGAAGCAGACACTTGTTTTCTTTTGTGTCCCAGTGTCCATCTCCGTCATAACACAGGCACAGATCATGAACTGGCTATATAGTCCTGAGGAAGGTGACAATTGTAGTTTTCCAACCTCTCTCCCCAAAGGGCAAGCTTTACTCAACGTGAGTCTACAGCTCTCTGAATGTATTGTGACAGCACCCATTCTAGTACTTTTTTTGTCTAGAATGTGCTGCCTTGCTCTTTTGCAAACACTTATTTACCTTTCAAAACCCAGCCCAGTTACTCCCTTCTCTGGGAAGCCACTGTACCCCCTCTTCTCCTTCCCAGGAAAGGCTGGGCACAGCCCTATTGTTGTCTTGGCCACACTGTATGTATACTTTAGTGTACTCTTAGTCTTGCCTATGAGGCTGCAGTCCTATTAAGAGCCAAGGTTTCTGAACTTCCTAGTTCTTTAGACCAAAAATGGCAATTCCGCAAAAAGGAGACATATCAAATCTTGGAAGTTAAGGGAGCAGAGTGAATAGAGAGGGAAGGAGATTCTTGTAAAGCTGCACAAGCCCTGAAGGTGTAGAGACATTGGTCCATATTATCAGTGAGTCATGGCTTGAAAGGAAGGACTGGAAGGAAGACATTGCCTCAGAGACTCTGGGTAAGCTGGGGACTCCAAGTAGTTACAGAGAGAAGTTGAGGCTTGAAATGAGGAAAGATTCATGCTTTGCTAGAAACTAGATAGCAGCTCAGGCTTGGTTCACACTGTGAAGGCAGAGATGAAGTTTCTGACATCTGAATTGACTATAGAATAATGAAGTTTCTTTGAAGTCTCCAGGCTTCTTTTAGGCACAAATGTAACTCACTTTAGTGTGCATGCATATCAAACTGTCTGATAATGGCAAAGGCATTGGTATCCTAAAACCCAATGTAGGTGGGGCATTTGGGGTAAATGAATGAGCTGATGCTTGCTTAGGTTCATGTTCAGGCTGAGGACAACCATGATGGGGGTCCCAGTGAGGGATGTCATAGGAAGGGTGTCATGGGAGTGCCAAAGGATGGATGTTGGCAAGAGCTAACATTGCTCAGTCGCTTAGTTCACTAGCTAAGCTCAAGCCTTGCTCTGAGAGCATTTGATGCATTGAATACCTGTGATGACATGCTTTGGAATTTCACTGTGGATCACTTTTGTTTCTTACCCAGCCATGACCAGTACAGACTTTACAGCTCTCATGCCAAAGTCATAATGATCCTGCTGAGACAGCTGTTCGCTGCAGAGCTTGTACATCTGCGTCATCTTTCGTGCTAATACTTTACTGGATTCAAATCCTTCAGAATATAGAATTACCTAGAATAAAACAATAGAACAAAGTGCTTCTTATCTTGTTTTGCTGGCAACTTATTGGCATAACACCAGTGTATTCAGAGTCTGCTCTGGGCATCATACCTTTCCATGTTGTTCTATCACAAGAGATGTAATACCATGTGTGGTGGCTCAAACCTGTTATCCTAGCTCCTTGGAAGGTGGAGATCAAGAGGATCATGGTTGGTTCCAGGTTAGCTTGAGCAGAACAAGTTATTAGACCCCATCTCTACAGAAGAAAGCTCTACAGGTAGTTAGGTACCTGTAATCCCAGTTATAGGTAGAAGTATAAAACAGGAGGATTGCAGTTCAAGCTGGCTTGTGAAAAAAGTGAGACCTATTCCACCTTATCTCTCAGGAAGCTGAGATATGAGGGTTTAAAAACAGCCTGGGCAGGAACATCTGTGAGACTTATCTCCAATTAACCACAAGAAATCTGGAAGTGGCACTGTGGCTCAAGTGGTATAACACTAGCCTTGAGCTGAAGAGCTCAGGGACAGTGTCCAGGCCCAGAGTTCAAGCCCCATGACCAAACAAAACAAAACAAAACAAAACAGCAAAAAACAAAAGCAGAGCACAAAAAAAAGGACTGAACGTGTAGCTCAAGTAATAGAGCACTTTCTAAGCAAGTGCAAGTGCGTATCTTTGAGTTCAATACAGAGAGAGAGACAGAGAGACAGACCGACAAACAGACAGACAAACATACAGACAGAGAAAGAGGGAGAGAGAACACTTCAGGATTTGATGATGTTAAGAGAAAGAGTTTTCTGTCACGGAAGGTGGCAGATGGAGTGCTATACAGAGGAATATCGGGGCACTGGTTCAGCCTTCTCTCTAAGTGAAGATGTGATCTTAGTGATAGCTTTTGAAATTGTATCCATGGAGGTTGGATGGTGTTATAAATCCTGAGTACAAAAGTAAGATGGGGCTTCTCCAGTCTAACATGAATTCCCACCCTTCTGGGACAGGATTGCTTCCTGCTCCCTTTGGGTTCCTTAGGTGTCCACAGAAACTGTGCAAAGATTTTCAGGTTCTCTTCTGGCTATGTGGTCTCTCTGCTCCTGAGAGGTTTCCACATGCTTGGTTAAATGAATTGAGGGACACTGGATGCCAGTGTCTCTCACTTGTAATCCTAGCTATTCAAGAGGCTGAGATCTCAGAAGCACAATTTGAAGCCAGCCCAGGCAGGAAAGTCCGTGAGGTTCTTAGCTCCCATCAACCACCCCAAATCCAGAAAGCCAGAAATGTAGCTGTAGCTCAATTGGCAGAGTGCCAGCCGTGAGCAAAAACGCTCTGGGACAACCAACCAACCAACCAACACACACACACACACACACACACACACACACACACACACAATTAATTGATGAAGCCTAGTGTGCTTTGACAGCGGACATTGGAGTGAACCTTTCTTTCTATTCATAATCTTCCCCAAATACTGTTAGCTTCACAAATAGGAGTTGGAATAATGTAAAGATTTCTTACAGGTGTCTCTTTTGTTCATTACTCTATCATTATCAATTTACATTGAACACCACAGGTGTTTAAAACTATTTACTGATTATAGACCCTGAGTATTCAATTTGTAGAAATAATATGAATAATACCTTAAAGACTAGTATGTTAAAATCTGTCCAGTTCTAGTACTGAACAATGTAATAACAGGACAAATCATGAGATAGGAATAAAATGTTGGATCTGGTTCTAAACCCAGTTTTCTTTCTACCAGCTTGGGATAATGAGCAAGTCATTCATTGTGCTTATTCATAGAGAAAATCAAGGGAGAAGATATTACCTGTCTTAAGTTCTTCACCTCTATGCATTGAGAAGCTACGGGGATATCTCTGAGGTGTGCTGCATGCTGTAATTCTTCTAATGATTGGAGTTGATGGGGCCTGTTCAAGTCTTAGTCAATATTCATCATGTAGATGGATATTTTGAATTAGATGTTAGTGAAGGAGTTCATTAGCTATACAAATAACCTGTATTTCTAAGGTATTCCCCTCTAAAACGAGTTCTACATCTTATTAAGAAATTCAATGCTAAAGTCAGGTGCTGGTGGTTCATGCCTGTAAATCTTAGATATTCAGGAGGCAGATCTGAGAACTCAGATTGTAGCCAGGAAAGTCTGTGAGACTTTTATCTCCAATGAACTACTAAATATCCAGAAGTAGAGTTGTGGCTCAAGTGGTAGTGTACTAGCCTTGAGCAAAAAAAAGCTCAGGGACAGTGCCCAGCCCCAAGTTGAAACTCCAGGACCAGCACAACAAAAGAGAAAGGAAGAAAGGAAGAAAGGAAGGAAGAAAGAAGAAAGAAAGAAGGAGAAGGAGGAAGGGGGAGAAAGGAGAGAGAGAAAGAGAGAGACAGACAGAGAGAGAGAGGGGGTGGGGTGGGGGAGAAAGAAATCTAATGCTGATTTGGGCCCTGGTGGCTCACATCTGTAATTCTAGATATTCTTGAGATTGAGATCTGAAAATCAAAGTTCAAAGCCACCTTGGTCAGAAAAGCCTACAACACTCATATCTCTAATTAATAAGCAAAAAGCTGGAAGTGGAGGTGTGGCTCAAGTGGCAGAACACCAGTCTTGATCAAGAAAAGCCAAGTGAGAGCACAAGAACTTCAGTTCAAACTTCAGTACTAGGAGAAGAAATAGAGAACAGAAGAAGAAAGAAATTAAGCCAGGCACAGGTGGCTCACATCTGTAATCCTAGCTACTCAGGAGGTTGAATCTGAGGAAGGCAGTTCAAAGCCAGACAGAGCCCATGAGACTCTTTTCTCCAATTAACCACCAGAAAACCAGAAATGACACTGTTGCTCAAGTGGTAGCGCACAAGCCTTGAGATGAAGAGCTCAGGGACAGTGCCCAGGCCCCACAACCAACAACAACAACAACAAAAAAAGTAAGAAAGGAAGAAAGAATGAAGGAAAGGAATAAAGGAAGAAAGAAAGAAAGGAAAGAAAGAAAGAAATTCAGTGCTGAGCACAAGGGATCTTATGGAATCCTGAGAATGCTCAAAGGTGTTGGTGGTCAGAAAGACATATATGTGTGTAGGAACCTGCAAAGCTGTATACTTTCTTGTGTATGAACTCTACATCAATAAAAAGTACCTCGAGAAATGCAAGTAAAATTTATTCACAAATGGACTAAGAAACAAAGACAGCTTAAATTGAAAGATGTATTGATGAAGCTATTAGTGGTTACTGTTTTCTGACTAAGTTGCTACAGACTTACAAATAAATCCACATCCTAATAATCATAGTTTCTATCCAACATTCTTGAATCTAATAAAAATTGTGGGCAAAGAGAAGTGATACTAACACAGTACTTTAGGACTAATTTGGACATCTTAACTCAGAGATGAATTGACAACCCCTCCCCCATTTAACTAAGTAATTAAACTCATTGATTCATTTCAGTAAATCAATATATTGAGTATGTTCTAGATATCATTTGGAACATTATGTACGTAACACTAAAAAACAAAGTAGCCAAACATTTAGTAAAACAGTTTACATGATAACAATTGTACCTATACTGAAAAGCAAACAATGTGTAACCACTGTAGGGTGAATTCATGAAAAAACAACTTCTACCTTGAGGGAAATAAATGGTAAGTAAAAGAAACTGTGCTCTAAACCTTGCATTTTAATAAGGCTTACCTCTGCAATCAAAGCATAATTTGGCACCATCATTGCAAATGGTCTAAACAGGGCTTTCAAATTATCTGGCAATTCAGTTCTGCCTGCATATCCAGGATTCATTGTGATAAACGCTGCACAAGTCATAATCAGCTTTATTTCCCGTCCCTCAAACATGAATCTGAAGAGCTGTTAAAAGAGAAAAAATTAAGTGAACACTTTCTGGATATACATAAATTATTTCATATAATTATTACTTGAATATAAGACTTGTGCAAGGAGCATTGAAGCAGACTACTGCCTTCTGTTGTTGGAAAAGAGAGAGATTTCTCTCTCGATTCGATCCTTACTTCCAATATCTGCTGGGCTCAGTGTTTCCAGTTCTCTGCCTCCTTTCCTCTTCCTGGCCCAATTTGTCTCTTTCTGACACAGTCTTGAAATCTAGGCTTCACTATCTTTTGCTTATACTCTTCATTTAGCTTAGATTTAGTGGCCACTGAAACCTCTCCTCTCTATTTCTGGTAGCCCTTGCGATACTCCAATCTGGTCTTAGGCTTTGTTGGTTGAGGCCCCACTATTGCATTTTTGGTACCATCCTGTTCACTTGCATTCAGCAGCAGCTGCTTGCTGAACACCTGTTACAGGTGAGCCTCTGGGTTAGCTGTGGAGGCACAGAACTTGAAATGGTCTCACTCTTGAGCCTTAGAGAAGCCTCCAGGCTTGCTGGGTGTAGCCAGCTCTGGAAACTGCAACTTTCGGTGAAGATTCTATAACAGAGGTGCGTGCAAACCTAATAGGGTAAACCGGCAGCCTGTTTGGGCCCTGAAGAAAGAAGGAAGGCATTTCAGATAGATACGCAAGGGTAGCTTCTCTGGGCAGAAGAAGGAATAAGAAAGAGCAATGCATGTCAGGAAATGACATCAGTAATGAAGTTCCATGGGGCAAGAATAGCTATTCCCGGCCTGACCATCAAGTGGCTTGAACACTCGGCTAAAGAATGACTTTTGTCCCATGATTGGGAGGAAACACAAGAGAGCTCATTAGGATAAAAGATAACAGTGGAGAGGTGGGTAAGCAAAGGACAGGGAGAGCAGAAAAGAATTGTCCCTGGGGAGATAATGTGAGTCCGAATCTGGGAGACTCGGATGAGAGGTACTAAGTATTTTATTTTATTGTAAAGATGCTGTACAGAGAGGTTACAGTTACATGAGTAAGGCAATGAGTACATTACTTGTCAGTCATGTTACCCCTTCCCTTGTTGTTGTCCCATCATCCCTTCCCTCCCCCATCTCCCATACTCTTCTCCACTCCACCCCTCCCCTCTGCCCGAAGTTGTAAAGTTTCCAATATATTGTCCTGTAGGTATCCTTGTTGCAATGGGTCATCTTGTGTCCTTGTTTCAGCATTTGGTTGTTCCCATTCTCCTCCCCAGATTGGACAAATGTATATATAAGATGTAGGGTACCAAAATCAAGTACAGTGACAACAGGGGATGTGCCATAGGGGAAAGAACATACAAAGGAAACAACAACAATAAAATAAAATCACATGGTATATTTAAAACAATAACAATAAAGACAGCACTCTTGTGCCCATCTCTTGGGGTTCATTTCACTTAGCATCATCTTATATGGTCGTATGTACATGGATTTTGAACTTTTCAGCTTATATGATAGGATTATCCTATATGTATACTAATTATTGCAAATAAGGGAAACCATGGGACCTAAATTTCTTTGGGACTGGGTTACTTCACAATATGATTTTTTTCCAAGTCTTTCCATTTCCTAACAAATGGGGCATGCTGTTCTGATGGAATTCCAGTGTGTGTGTGTGTGTGTGTGTGTGTGTGTGTGTGTGTGTATAACATTTTCTTAATCCACTCATCTACTGAGAGACATCTGGGTTGGTTCCATATCTTAGCTATGGTGAATAATGCTGTGATAAACATAGTCGTGCTTTAGTGTGGCCTTGTTTGTGATCATTTGGGTAAATGCCCAGAAGTGGGATTGTTGGGTCATAGGGGAGCTATATGTGTAGTTTTTTGAGGAACTTTCATCCTGATTTCCAGAGTGATTGGACAAGTTTACATTCCCACCAATAGGCACTAACTATGAATAAATATAATTTGGTGACAGTTTGAATTTGGGATAGTAATGGGGGCAAATGGCAAAGTCAAGGTTTCTAGTTGGGCCATTGGATGAAGGTTACACTATACCTGAGGAAGACAGGCAAGGCCAAGGTAGAGTTGGGGCCACGTGTCACACATCACCTAAAACCTTGGGAAAGTGTCAGGTACTTCACAAGGGTCTGCTAAACGATTAAAGTCTAATGAAAAGAAGTTAGTTACCATGACTTTGCCATTTAGCACCACTGGACTCATTAAAGTCCAATTTTTGCTTTCTTTTTAGTTCTGTAATTTGTTGCTTTGCAGAGGTGACAATTTAAATTAATAAGTCTTCATCAGAGTACTTTTAATGAGAATGACTTCTGTCCCTGAGCTGGAGCCTCAGGCCAGAAACCCTACTTGGCCAGGATAAATCTCATTCATGGAGTCTGAGGAAGTTTGAGGGCTCTTGTGAAAGGGATGAAGGGACTAGTGGGGGACTCAGGGCAGTTTTTGCCAGGGGCTCCGGCAGTTCTGGTTTGTACAGTCTGCTCAGTGCTGCCCTTTGGAGACTAACTCAGAAGGTTGACAAAGAGTTGTAGAGGAACTGCTCCCATCCTTGGATGCGATCAGTTTCCAAATACAAAACTCCTTCTTCAGGAGCTTGCTTCTGTGGGCCTAAAACAAATGTCAAACAACAGGAAGACTTTAGAATGTACATTTGGATTTCCCCATCTACTGAGGAATGGAGAGATGGAGTCCTTGGGTTTCTCCAGACTTGTCTCGTTTTTCTACCAGCACTACATTGAACCTAGAGGTCATGATGAGCATGGTAGAATCCAGCAAAGACAGCATAAAGAGAGAGAGAGAGCAAGAGAGCAGGGAAGTAAATGTCAAAGGCAAGAAGAAGAAATGTGAGGAGGAAAACAGAGTGTGGAGGTCAGAGGAACAGTGTGTGTGTGTGTGTGTGTGTGTGCGTGCGCGCGCGCGTGCGCGCATGCGTGCCAGAGAGGTGGCATGAAGAACAAAGGTCAGGGAATGTGTCACACAATCTTAGTATCCCTATGTCCCAGCATAGGGCATCCTCTTGGATGAGGAATTAATTTTTTCAAGTAAGTCCTGTTGCTACAGCTTTCATTAATTATACTAAAAATGCCTGTCTAAAGTTAGCACTGTCCTTCCTAAAATGCAATGATCTGGATTCATTACCAATTGGAGAAAAGCTACCTCAATGTTTTACCTTTGCAGCTTTGGCATTCCTGATGGTGATAAGTTGCTGGGCAATAACTGACAAAACTTCTATGTCAATTCGATTAAATTCATCAAAGCAGCACCAGGCCCCGGACTGTGCCAAGCCGCTGAAGAAGCGCCCCATCATCTGAAAGCAAGCAAGCAACAACAACAAGACAAAAAACATTCAATTTTAGATGGCATAGTTCAACTCCTTCAAAAGTTAAACTATTGTCTTGGGGTGGTAGCTCAGTGGTACAGTATTTGCTATTAAATTCTAGGCTGAAATATTAAGGAGACAAGAGGCTTGTAAACAGGCAATAGCTTGATGTCAATATTACTATGACTGTTATAGTTAACTGTATTATATGTCAGAAACAAGCACCTATTTACAAGAGGAAATAGAAATTTGCTTCTCTTTAAGTGATTCACATCTAATTTTTTATTTTTAGGTAACATGATAATCTGATCAATGTTTTTTCTTTTCTGTTACATCTGTTGACCACTGAAGAACTGGATGCATCCTCAAAGAATCCAATGCACAGAGGAATCAAACAAGTACTTTACAGAAACTTTGGGGGAATTCTACTAATGGAAACTTCCATTGTCTTTAGAGAATCCTCTCGATGGATGCCTTCTGGGCAGAAGGTATCCTTTCACGGGATAAGGTCATGGTTCTTGATTTAGTCTGTGGCAGAATCCTAGTGGTGAAGAAAAATGAGTAACTGTGGCTATCTGAGTGAGGAAAGACTTTGGACATCTAATTCCAGTATTAGTTCATCCTAAATCAATGACATCTGTAATCATTCTGTTCACCAATCAGATAGTCCTTCAGGTACTGGGTATTAGGATCTGAGTATCTTTTTGGAGAACATAAGTTAATTCAAATTCGGAGTGAGGTGCTGGTAGAAAATAGGGGAAATTCTGTGATGTATATAATAAAAATACCTACCCAGAATGCTTAAGAACAGCCTACCAGAAGCTGTCACAGGTAAAGATGCAGCAGTTACTTGATGTAGCCAGAAGAGAGGGCTGTTGAGTCATATTTTTGTGGTTTGGATAGAGTTGTTTTATGTTTGTGGTTTAGACATGATTATGGCATTTTTTTTTTTTTTGGTTTTGCTGCTCAGTGGATGTATAGGGGCCTAATGTAATGTTGGTAGTTGGTGAAATTATGTTCAGCTAGACAAGCAAACAGTGGGATTAAGCCAGGTTAATCTTTCAGTGGATGGCCATCAGGGACTCCTCCTCCCCTTTGTTCAAGAGACCAAGTGTTTAGCGGTTGGGTCATCATTGGGAACAATGTTTAGAGTTATTTCTACCATTTTGTTTTGGAACATTTTTACTTTGTATAAGAGGTAGAAGATTACCATCATTCTGCCATTTTCAATACTTTCCAGCAATTTTTACTGTTGCTAAAGGAAAGTTCAGATAGTACATTATTTCATCGTAGATTTTCTGAAATGTAAGAAGCTAACATTTCAGGTCCCACCCAAGATCTACAAATCAGAATATGCATTTCATTTTTAATCAGAATATGTATTTTAAAGAGGTTTAAATTGAACATGTCCTGGTGACATTTTCCAAAAAGAAATGTATTGATTACCTGACTTATGATAGAAATTCCTCTCTATAACATCTTAATAATAACAATAAAATTAACATGTCCATTTATATTTACAATGCATCTTGACCAGAGTCACTCTTCTCTCATTCTTTCCCCAGAATATGTATTTATATTTAATAAAAGATCTCTAGATGATTCATGTGCCCAGCGTAGCTACACAAACATTGTCTTTTAGAAGAAGTAAAGAAAATGGAAAAACAAAGTAAATACCAGTCTACTACTGCAAGTTCTTAGAATGTTTTCATTTGAGAGTTTGAGGTTTTGTGAAGTTATGTTGATCTTTCTCTATGGGTCTAATATTCCATAAATTCTACCATGAACAATCTGTGTGTGCCACGTGAAGGGTTTGCACAGTTTTTACTTTCAGCCCTCAGGCAGAGCAAAGCAAACAACTGTACCAATACAACAATGTGTACATTTGGCTGTCAGTATAGTCTTTATTTAAAGGTTCTGGAAAGTGTCCAAAGTTAATATGGAAAAACATAGAAATAAATTTATGTTTTTGCCATTTTAATAGCAATCACCAAAAGAACTAAAAATAAATAAGCATCAGTGAAAGTTTAAAAGTACGTTTAGAGGAGTCTTTTTTTTATTTTGTACATTTTTTATTATAAAAATGCTGTACAGAGGGGTTGCAGTTACATGAGCAAGGTAATGAGTACATTTCCTATTGAACATTGTTGCCTCCTCCTTTGTTTCCCCCCTACCATCCCTTCCCTCCCACTTCCACAACTATGCCCACGCCTGCCACAGAAGTTGTAAAGATTTTTTTTCAGCATAGTGTTTTATACATCTCATTGTTACAATGGGTTATCCTGTATCCTTACTTAAGCATTTTGTTTTTTCCCTCCCCCTCCCTGAATTAGAGAAGTGTCTATTCAGGGCCCCAACGTCAAATACAGTGAAAACAGGGGTTATACCATGGGGGAGGAACATACAAAGAAACAAAAATAATCAGCCATTCTAATAAGTAGCCATCCTAACTGGAGTGAGGTGGTATCTCAATGTTGTTTTGATTTGCATTTCTTTTATGACTAGGGAGGTTGAGCATTTCTTCATGTGTCTATTGGCCATCCTTCTTTCCTCTTCAGAGAAGTTTTTAGAGGAGTCTTGAGGTCAAAGTGATATACAGAGGGGTTACATTGATGTGAGTCAGGTAATGAATATAATTTCCTTTTGTACAGTGTCATCTGTCTCCTCATTCTCTAATATTCCTTTCTTAATAGAGCACACAGCTGTTTGAAGCTAGTTTTCTTGAAATACTTCAACCAAAACAACATATTGCAAATAGACTGAATGTGGCAGCAAATATGAGAATCTGGCTGTTTTCTAGCAGGTCAAACATCAGAGATTTTAAAAAGTAAAAAAAATGATGCTAATTAATTTGTTTTGTTTAGGAAGCTGTGTTACACAAAATATGTTTTTGTTCACATGGAATGGGCTTGTTAATATTTTAAAACAAAAATTATATAAATAACCCACTTTTATTTCTAACATGGTGATTATCAGCAGATGTAATCTGTAAGAATGTAAGAGCAAGTGCCAGTAGCTCATGCCTGTAATCTAAGTATTCAGGAGTCTGAGATCTGGAGATCATAGCTCCAAGCCAGCCTACACTGACAAATCTGAGAGACTCTTATCTGCAGCTAACCACCCAAAAGCTGAAAGTGAAGGTGTGGCTCAAATGGTAGAGTGTCAGTTTTGGGCATAAAAGCCAAGGAAGAGTACAAGTTTGTGTACAAGCACCAGTGCTGGCACAGGCACGGGCACACTTGCACACATGCAGAGTGTGGAAGGCTCCATGACCCAAAAGCTCGAGAACCTTATCACTATGCTGTATCGCATACATATTGCTGTCAAGACACAAGTCTTCATTTCCCATCTTCTCTTGTAAGCTTATTTCTTGTTCCTTGGTTTTACTGATATCTTCTTATATTTTATCTCATTTCTTTCCATGTACGGACACATAGATATTTAAATTTTCTACCATTTGGTAACACCTCCCCTGGCCTCAGTTTTCTCTTGGGCTACCCAGCTCACAATGCATTCGCTCCTCTGGTTCTGTTTACTCTAACCATTCCTTGATCCAGGTCTTTCCCCTTGTTTTCCATCACCCCATTCTCTCCTTGTTTTGTTATATCTTGTTGAAAACGGAGAGAACCACATGAAACACCTGAAATTAGTATTTAGACGGATGAACTGTACCTTGTAGTCCAAGCCATCGGAACAATTAAAGACCACACACTGGATAGCAAGAGCTTTTGCTAGGTCTTTGGTGGTCTCTGTTTTCCCAGTGCCAGCAGGACCAGCTGGTGCACCCCCTAGGTCAAGCTGCAGAGCCCCCATGAGGCAAAGATAGCAGCGATCCTAAAGAAGTCAATAAATTGTCATTATTAAAGGAATTGACTTTGGATACAAATTCCTAAGTCATTTTCTTTCTTTAGGAAGAGGGTCACTATTCCCATGAAACATTTTATAGCCACTGAAACATACTCAAAGATCTGTATATAGCTAAATAATGCAAATCTTGGTTTTACAAAGTTGTAGTACATCAATTCTTTTCAAAAGTTTATGCTAGATAAAAAAAATTATGCTGGTTAAAAACATTACTCATATTGCCAGGTATGGTGGCTCATGCCTGTAATCCCAGCTACCTGGGAGGCTTTGATAGGAGGATTGTGGTTGGAGAAACAGCCTAGGAAAAAAAAATTAATAAGAGCTAATCTCAAAAACTAAGCTGGGCATGGTGGTGCATGCCTGTGGTCCCAGCTACTGGGGAGACACAGGTAGGAAATTGGCCCAACAAAAGAAAGCAAGACTTCACCTGAAAAAAAGGTCTGGGGGTATGGCTCAAGTGGTAGGCAAATGAGTCCCTGAGTTCAAATCCCAGGACTGGGGAGTGAAAAACACTTGTGATAACTTATACAAGTCAGTCACTTACCGTGAGAGGAGTAATAACTAATCTTGGACAGGCTCCCAAATATTCATAGCCGTAAGTGTACTGAGAAAGTGCCATTCTAGCTACGCAATTATCCAGGTCGACATCCCAGTAATAGCGCAGTTGCCTCTGCCAGTCAAAGGAGTTGACTGTGTCTACCTACACAAAAGTGATAAGCATAATCTCAGATGTGAGCGTAGAGGACACACATATTTCAGAAGTAAGTATGTGAATTGACCTCAGTCAAATGTTTACCTTGGCTTGCACAAGTTCAGTGACTATATCTCTTGCGTGCACATCAATGGTAATCAATGCAGTTATAATGTTTCTGTGGATTTTAGGAAGACTGCCTCGAACTAGTGCAGCGAGGGCATTTAATCTCTATAATTACAAACAAAAAAAAAACCCTGTCCATGATTTTTTTCCACATTAGCTTGTTTACTCATATTTTTACCATTAAATTTAGAGCACCTATCTCCTAAAAACCATCTAAGAATTTATAATTCTGTAACAAAGTAATGCTTCCACTAATTCCCATTGGATTTCTGTGAAATATTTACTGTCTTATTCTTACCTTTGAGGAGACTGACAGAGTGGTAAATAACTTGCTGGCAGTCACAGAGTTATAAGGTAGGAAAGAGGCTCCAGTAGACCTTTGTTTGCCTGTCCTGGGGACTCCACACTGTCCCTGAGCAATTTTTTTTTAGCTCAAGGCTAGCTCTACCACTTGAGCCACAGCTTTACTTGTGGCTTTTTCTTGGTTAATTGGAGATGAGACTCATGGACTGCCTGAGCTAGCTTCAAACCATAATTCTCAGGTTTTAGCCTGGTCAGTAGTTAGGACCACAGGCACGAACCACTGGTGTTTGGCCCAGGAAAGTTCACATTCTCAATCGCCACATATGCTGTCTCTAGAGGAATATCTGTTTGAAAATTAAATGTAATAGAAGGTGATGCTTTTCACTTCTAGGGGGTAGTTTTTCCACTGGTAATCAGAAAACCTGAGCATTTTAATCAGGACAATGACTAATTAAATAAGTACAACTATTTGTAAAGCTCTTGCTTTCCATTTAATTGTTAAATCTTTATCAAAGGGAAGGGGTGCCTCTGAGGGTTGAGGACCTCTGATGGATTGTCACTCAGACCAATCTCAGCTGAAGCAGCTACTATGGAGAGGTCAGTACAACTTTCTTTGGGAAGTTATTTCTGTCTTCTGGGGCTCAGGACTTATTGTGAGCTTAAACTTCTCTTTAAAACATCAAGCTGGGTACAGGGGTTCATCCTTCCAATTCTAGCTGCTAGGGAGGCAGAGATGGGAAGGATTACAGTTTGAGATTAGCCTGGGCAAAAATGTTAGGATCTCCTTCTTTAATAAAAAACCTGGTCATTGTGGCATATGACTGTTAATCTCAGCTACATAGGAAGTATAAACAGGAGGATCTCAGTCCAGGTCTGCCTGGACATAATGTAAAATTCTATTGGGAAAAATAAACCACAAGAGAGTTTGGGACATGGCTCAAGTGGTAGAGTGCCTGCCTAGAAAGCAGAAAGCACCACGTTCTAACTCTAGTGCTGGTAAATAGGTGTGCATTCACACACAGACACATACACTCACACACACACACACACCACATAAACTTTTTTTATATATATATAAGCGAGTTCCACAAAGACAAACATCACTTTTTCTTTTGTGGAAACTAAGGTAAAGCAAAGCAAAACAAAAGAATCAAGGCTATGAAAGTAAAAGGGGGACTGTTAGGAAGGAGGAAGGGGAAGGGAAAAGGGGAAAAAGGTGTGTGTGTGTGTGTGTGTGTGTGTGTGTGTGTGTGTGTGTGTAGGGGGGAGGATAAAAGTGTAATAGGGGCCAGGCACTGGTGCCTCATACCTGTAATCCTAGCTACTCAGGAGGATGAGATCTGAGGCTCAAGGTCCAAAGGTCCAGCCTGAGCAAGAAAGTCCATGAGACTCTTTTTATCTCCAATTAATCACCAAAAAGCTGACATGGAGCTGTAGTTCAAGTGATAGGGTACCACCTTTGAGCAAAAAAGTTCAGAGACAGCACCCAGGTCCTGAATTCAAGCCCCAGAAATGGCACATACACATAAAAAAGAATAATGAGGGAAAGGATAACTATGAACAAAATGCATTATATGCATGTGTGGAAATGTGATGAAAGCCCTTATTATGTCAAGTTAATATGTGCCAATAAAAATACATAAACTTCTGTGAGAGGTATGCTGACCCTAGTACATACATTTAGTACCTAACAGTTGCAAACCATTGTAACACTGATGCTTTCTTCTTGAGTTGTTTTTTTTTCCGTTGTTTTAATGAGTACTCATGTAAACTTTAAATAAACACCAAGGATTTAGTGTCCTTAAATAACAATGAACAACCTGGTTTCAGTGAGGATCCAGAAGTGCTTTGAAAGTCACATGAGGCCATTGGAAATTTTGCAATCAGGTGCATTTGCATTTGCAGTGGTAGTAAAAGCCACCAAGACCATCTGTTACAGCAATATGCTCCATATCACTGTTAAATCTCACCTCAAAATTTACTTTTTCAAAAACTTCCAGGGCCTCTAAATGACTCTTCTCTTCTGTTTGTAGACACTCTGTCAAATCACGGCACCACATGATTTGAGAAACGGTCAAGATGACCTACGATAAAACATATGCTTTATGTGTGGGAGTCATCTCACCAAAACACAAAGGATCCAGAGACAGACATCTAACAAATGTGTTACTTGAGAAGCATGGCCAGAGATCACCCATTCTGTCCTCGGTTTCCCCTGATAGTCAGCCATGGCAGCCTTGCACAGGCGGCGCAGAGATGAGAACATGGCTTCTTCTACTTTACCCAGCCATTCCTCCACGTTGCCTCGGGCCTTGAGGCCTTTGCCCAAGCTAACCTAGAAGGTAATTAGGACAATGATAAAACAGTTCAGTGGAACTTGTAACCTGGGCATCTTCTCTTTCTCTGTCTCTCTCTCTGTCTCTGTCACTCTCTGTTTGTCTGTCTCTCTCTAGTTGGTTGTAGGCTTGAACTCGGGGCCTGGGAGCTGTCTTTGAGTGCTTTTGCTCAAGGCTAGCACTCTACCACTTTGAGCCACAGCACCACTTCCAGTTTATTTATTTATTTATTTTTGAGTAGTTAATTGGAGATAAGAGTCTCATTGGGACTTTTCTGCCTAGGTTGGCTTCAAACCACAATCCTCAGCTCTCAGGAGTAGCTAGGATTACAGATGGGAGCCATCTTTTCTATTTCTGTAGCAGAACCATGGGTTACACAAACACAGAAAGCTGAAACTTGTGATTGCTACCCTAGTCCTGCTCCTCATTCCCCACTCCCCACTTCCTTCCTCACTGCTTTATTTCTCTGCTTCCTCCTCCTGAGCCAGTTCCTAGACAGGGGAGTCTTCATGTGCCACATGATGTTCTTCAGATATTTTCTTTGGCATACATGCTATTATCTGAGTTTTACCCCCGACCATACCACTAAAGATTTTTCTCATTAACGTTACCCATGTCACCACAACTACTTCCAAGAATATGACTGTCCTGTTTGTTTGCCACTCTGTCATCCGTTCTTTTATACTCGAAGTTTCACATTTTGCCAAGATTCGGTCCCAAATCCTCCCTTTCTGTTTTGCACTATTGATGAGCAGATTCTTTAGCAAGAGGACCGATCTGGGACAAAAAAATATTTATAGGTTCCCAAGACTCCCATCACTGTGCTTGAATTGGGCTCAAATCCTTGGCATTTCCCTGTGCAGTTCTGGAATGTTCTACCCTCTCATGGTCACACAGAGATACTTCTCATCTTTATTGGCTGATTAAGTGTGTGTGTGTGCGCGCACGCACACATGTGCACACACATGCACATGCGTGCACATACGCGCATGTGCTCTGTTGTAGTCACATTTGCTGATGCATTCATGCTCACCAAGAGCAGTGGAGTGCTCTAGAGATGCCACTGCAGTAACTACCACTTCCGTAGTGCTCTACTTTACAGATCCTCATTATCCCACTAGTCAGGTTCTATTGTGATCCACATTTTACAGAAGACATTAAAGGATGAGTCTTGGATCCAGAAAGCCTGGAAGAGAACTGGTGCTCTCAGTCACCCACTACAGCATCTCCTGTGGAGGGTTGGATAAATACAACTACAATTTTCTCCATTCTGGTTCCAAGAAGAGAGAACAACTGTCTTGTTATTGCTTTTGATAGTAGTATTTTAGCTATTTTGCAATTTCCCCACTAGACCAGGAACAATTTTGAGGCCAAGGCTCTTTTGAGCTTTGAAAAGGCTGAGCTAGCAGAACACCAGGCATTCTTAGAGAGAGAACAGATAAACCTCTAGCCCTACCAGAATAACAAAGCTTACTGATAAGGAATTATGACAAAGCATCTTACCCTTTCTCCCTCTGGCGACAGCATTGCCAGAATATCATTAGTATAAATTTTCTCTGGTTCTGTATCAATGCCAGGAATTTTCCCTTCAGTAGGAGGCATGAGTGCAAATTCAAGCCTTGAAATGGAGTCAAAGCACTTCCTTAAGTGTGGCTGCACAGCCTGGGGATTTCGTGTCTGGGCCAAAATCTCCAGAAGTTCGTCATTTGACAAGAAGTAAAATCTAGATTAAAGAGAATCCTTAATGAGCTTGGAGATGAGCCATAGGTAGACAAAAAATGATTTCCACAGTTGTATTTCTTCCCATGCACTGATTTCCTGGACTTTTGACTATATTGGTTTGGATTTCTGGGGAGACTGTGAGTCTCTTAAGTAAGTTTTCTGTGAAGATTAGTGATGATGCGGTTTAAACGTCTAGAATTAGTGGCTAGTATAATTTTTTCCATAAAAGTTATTAAAAAGGCTAGCTTTTGCTTAATTAGCTTTGTTTCAGTATCTGACTTGCCTTTATTCCTAAAGATATATTGCTTATTTCCCCTGATTCTATTCTAGTACCTTACATATACCTAGTATTCAATACATTCTCTTTTTTGTTTGTTTGTTTTTTTTGGTGCTAGTCCTGGGGCTTGAGCTCAAGATCTGAGGACCTGGGCACTGTCCCTGAGCTTTATTGTTTAAGGGTAGTACTTCCCACTTGAGCCATAGGCTTTTTGGTGCTTTAATTGATCTTTCCTGTCTGGGCTGACTTCAAAACATGATCTTCAGAACAGGCATGAGCCACTGGTGCCTGACTAATACAAATTGTCAACACATTTTTTTCAACTCTATGAAAGCTATACTTACATAGAAACAAAACATTTTGTATGCATTTCAACAATGTTATCAGAAAGATGGGTAAAAAATCTTGTGAACTCTTGTGAAACTCTGGAACACCACTTTGTTATAGATAGGGGATTGGCAAACTAAAGTCCACAAGCTGAATCTGGCTAGCTACTTGTTTTTTAAAATATAATTTTATTGTTATTATTAAGGTGTTATTCAGAGGGGTTGCCATCGCATAAGTTAGGCAATGAATACATTACTTTTTTGGACAATGTCACACCTTCCTTCATTCCCCTCTCTCCCCCTTCTCCCCCATTTCTCCTTCCTGTGACACAGTTTACTTTCCATATAGTGTATACTGAATAGCATGATTGCATTTGTTAACTCTTCCTCCCTTCCTTGCAGTGCCCCTCTAAAAACAAAAAAATACAAAGCAAAAACACCACCACCACTACCAATTACAATACAACAACAACAAGAAACTCCAGTCTCAATTTCATGTAATTCATTTTGATAAATGGTGGCTACTTGTTTTGTAAATAAAGAGTTATTGTCACAGAGATGTGTAGATAAGCTGTCTATGGCTCCTCTTGTTCTAAAATAGTGGAACGGAACGGATACAATAGACTATATGGTTGACAGGGCTTTTACATATTTGCTGTGTGGCCTTCTATAAAATGTGTATGGTCCCTACTCTAGGTAACTAAAATATCTAAATGCCAGGTTTGCTTGAACTTAGATCTGGGCACTGTCTCTGAGTTTCTTTTACTCAAGGCTAGTACTCTATTACTTGAGCCACAGCTCCACTTGTGACTTCTTTTGGCAGTTAATTGGAGGTAAGAGTTCCCAGACTTTCCTGTTTGGGCTAGCTTTGAACTGTGATTCTCAGATCTCAGCCTCCCGAGTAGCTAGGTGTGAACCACTAGTGCCCAGCTGTGCCAGCTTTTCTGTAATATAGTTTCAGTACTGTGTTTAAGCTTTCCAGTGGAATTTGACTTGCTAATTCCAGTTGACTTTGTGGTTCAAAGGAAAAGTGGGAGCTTCAAGGTAGTAGGAATAATTAAATATTGAGATATAAGACAGTGGTTTGTGCACATTTTTTCCCTATTCAGTAAGAGACCTTTTCTTACTGCTGCCACCCTCCCTATCTTTCTTACTTTTTGGAGGATTAAGTGCATAAAGCAGCGTTTAGTAAATGTCCTGGGTTGCTGGTTGCAATAAGGAAGAGCTTGAATGACTTTCCTTAGAAAATCATTCAGCTGGGGCTTGGGAGGTGGCTCAGTGGTAGAGTGCTTGCCTTGCATGCATGAAGCCCTGGGTTCGATTCCTCAGCATCACATAAGCAGAAAAAAAAGCCGGAAGTGGCGCTGTGGCTCAAGTGGTAGAGTGCTAGCCTTGAGCTGAAGAGCTGAGGGACAGCGCCTAGGCCCAGAGTTCAGGCCCCACGACCGGACCCTTCTCCTTCCCCCCACCCAAAAGAAAATCATTCAGCTAAGTTTTCAGCTAAGTTTTAGATTAGATTCTTCTCATGAAATGTGCTTCTGAGACTGAGAAGCAGAAGCCACTATTTCACCCTCACCTCCTGGACCTTAAGTATGTATAGCATGGATGTATTGAGAAGGCAGTGTTTCTTCTTTGGCTGTCAGATCTTCCTGACCTTCATCCCTTTTGTGTGGTAAGGAGCTGAGACTGACCACAATTCAGATATTTCTGCTGGTGCTTCCAGATTTTCTTTGAATGGTCCACATTTTTTCCCTTCTACTACTGTGACAATTTCTTATTTCCTGCTGATCAACTTAAGGGTAATTTCCCAGGACACCCAAGCTAATTTTTCACATATGTGGACACATAATATAGACATGTATACACATGCTCATCTATCCAATAGACATGTGTACACATGCTCATCTATCCAATGGTAGACCAGTGCTATAATCAACAATCCTTTCAGCGCTGTGAATATTTAACCCACTCAAATCTTTACCAAGTATTGTAGATTTATTCTTGAGACTTAACACTTCCCAATCAATATATTGGCTAAAGTTTCATTATCATAGATCTCTCTTTTCTCTCTCTCTCTCTGATTTTCTGATATTTTGAGGTTATAACCATAACAGTCAATTACTAAAGAGATATCAGTGTTTTACAAACTTACCTTGGAAAGATAACTCTCTTTGATTCTAAATATGCTTCTAGACACTTCTGAATTTGGTCAAGTAATGCATTGTTGTTCTGAAAAGTCTCAAGAAGACCTGCTCAGTGGGAAAAAATAATATTGGTAAAGTTATATTCAAATAGAGAAAGCAATTTAAAGGAAAAGTAGAATATACTATCTTATTATAAAAATCTTTAGTTTGATTTGATGGACAGTTGGGTTAATAATAACCTAAGAACCTTATTACTTTTAATAACATTCATTTTAATATTTCTATGTATTTCACTTGAAATATTTTTAGCTGGCATCTGCCATTGTTAGGGGACTGGAACTTCACAAATAAAAGCCAGTGTGGCCGGGTGCTGGTGGCTCACACCTGTAATCCTAGCTACTCAAGAGGCTGAGATCTGAGGATCACGGTTCAAAGCCAGCCCAGGCAGGAAAGTCCATGAGACTCTTATCTCCAATAAACC
>NW_012267428.1:370924-376037 GCF_000151885.1 Dipodomys ordii | reverse complement strand
GTAATTGTAACCCCTCTGTACAGTATCTTCACAAATAAAATAAAATAAAAAAAAAGAATATCTCCCTTCAGTCTTACTGTGTGAATGTTTAGAGTCCTGTTTAATTTATCATTTCCAAGTATAATTTTTTGTCTTTTACTATCCATTGGATTTACTTGTAGATTTATAGTCACATTCTAATTATTACAAATAAGGGAAACCATGCAACTTATGTTTCTTTGGGTCTGGCTTATTTTGCTTAATATAATTTTTTTTTCAAATCTTCCCCTTTCTTTATGAATGTGGCAATGTCATTCTTGCTGATGGAAGCATATTATTCCATTGTGTATATATACTACATTGACTACATTGTTTTGAGGAGCAGCTGGGTTGATTCCAGATCTTGGCTATGGTAAACACTGCTGCAATGAACATAGTTGTGTTGGTGGCTTTAATGTGGCCTGGTTTGCCATCAATTGGATAAATGCCCAGGAGTGGGATTGTTGGGTTATCAAAGGCCCCATGCAATGCCTGGCTGTGCTCTCCAGCACACTTAACTCTCTAGTCTTGGCTCCCAAGCCCTTCTCTTTGTGCACTCCACTCTACATTGACTTCCAGGTTGATAGTTGCATATGCACACTCTAACTTCTGAAACGTTTTCTTTTTCTAAACATTTAAAAATTTTACTTATTCTAATTTTATATTTTTTTCCAGTCTTGGGGCTTGAACCCAGGACCTGGGCACTGTCCCTGAGCTTCTTTTGCTCAAGGCTAGCGCTCTACCACTTGAGCCACAGCGCCATTTCTGGCCATTTCTATGTGGTACTGAGGAATCAAACCCAAGGCTTCATACATGCTAGGCAAGCACTCTACCACTAAGCCACATTCCCAGCCCTGAAACCTTTTCTTTGTTCCTCCTTTGTTTTTAACAATTTTCCTTTAGGTCCACATGCATTGTTCACTCCCTCTTTTCTGCAGGTTTCTGCTCAAAAACTACTCTAACTCTAACAAAAAGTCTTCTATGTCATAGGGACTACATATGGTAGTACTTGCCTATTATCTAGCCTTTTCATCCTGCTTGATTTCCCTCCATGGAAAATATACATTTACAGGTCTATACTTTATCTGAAGTCCTTAGAACCAAATGTATTGGAATCACATTTTTTTAAATTCAAAATTATTTTCTATAGCAAATTTAGTAGGGCCTGGTCTGCAACCTAATACAATGATGCATTTGCAGCAAAGCTTTGAATATTACAATTAAATGAGTTTGCAAGGCAGAATAATGTCTCCTTGAGAAGTCCAGGTCCTAGTTTCTGAACCCTGTGAATAGTTATTTCAATAGAAGCAGGAACTTTATTGATATGATCATGTTAAGGATCTTAGGAGGAGGTAGTTATCTTACATTTGGTAGGCCCATTAATCACAAGGGCCCTCGTAGGAAGGGGAGGCAGAGAAGGAGCTGTAACAATGGAAGCAGATGGTAGTGCTACATAACTGCTGACTAGAGGCTAGTCATGAGCCAAGGAAGGTAGACAACCTCTAATAGCCCTAAAGAGTTTTTACTTCTGTCTTTTCATGTCATTTTTCTTTTCTGATTGTGCCTTATCGAGGAGTTTTTGGACAAAGTGTAAAGCCCAACAAGTTGCCTTTGGATGGCCAGAAAGCTGCCTGGAACTATTCATCAGGATAGACCACATCCTTCCATTTGCTGCATGACAAGGAGGTTTACTGATGCTTTGATACAAAACATCAAGTTCAACAACTATCTCTATGAACCCAGAGACACTGATTCCACATCCATAGAAATGTGACCTGTAAAATGTGACCATGTGAAATGTAAATGCATTTCAATCATAACTAGAATTGCAACATGTGGTGGTATTTTTAAGAAGTTTTGATGAATGTATTAAAAAATAAGACATGGAAAATTTTGTGCTTATATCTGTGGGGGAGCTTAAACAGACTAAGTCAGTTGAAGGTTAACACAGATCCTGTAGATACAAAATTATGAGCGAGAGAGCCATCATTGATATCTTCAAAAATCTGTAAAAATAGCAAAAAAGTAGATAAGTTGTGCTCTAAAGTTACAAACTAAGTTGTGAGCTAATAAGAAAAAGTATAGTGTTCAATCAAGTGTTGAATGTAACACAGTTTAGATTCTTACATGTGACAAACACTTCTGATGATTGTAAAGTCTCATTTTTAGTTTGTTTTATACCTGGTTGAGTAGCAGCTCGAAGAGCATTAGGTAGCCGGTTCACTTTCCTCATGATTTCCTTCCATGACTTATCCACCTGAAGAAACATCTTGGCCTCTGCAGGCAGTTGCCTCTGAATATCAGGAGCATTAAAAATACTTTCCAGATAGAGCCAGTTTCTTTGGCAATTCAGCCATTCTTCCTGGGATAAAAATATCGGTATAAACCAAATATAGCTTCCAAATCAAAGAGCTGGTTACATTAAAAATCATTACACGGCCGTATAGCACATCGCTATTGAGTCTTAGTGATTCTCTCCTAAGAATATTCCCCTTTTTTGGTCTCACTTTGTGAATATCTAGAGACCCTGACAATTTATCATCTCCTGGTGTATTTTTTTTTGCCTTTTACCAACCAGTGTGTTAACTTGTAGATTTATAGACACATTCTAGTTACCACAAATGCAGCGGTGGTCCTCACTAGATATTATGTTGAAAATCAACTATACAATTTGTGGGTGGGCATGGGTGGGAAAATCTTGGAGAGGGGGAAGGGATGACACTGTTCAAAAAGAATTGCACTTATTACTTGACTTATGTAATTGTAGCCCCTCTGTGTATCACCTTTATAACAATAATATCTGTATATCTATATATCATTACATGGGGAACTTCTGTATATCCTTCCTAGGGGTTACTTTATGGCTCCTTACAAGTCCTGTGAGGAGAAAAGGGTGATGGAAATAACATTATGCTGTATAAATCTATAATGAAGAACCCAAGATATGTATATTTCCTTACATGCTAAACATAATAAAATGCCAACAGATAAAGCTTCCATTTCTAAATGATATAGCAGTCAAATTATGAAACAAATGTTTCTAAGGTCTTGAGTCCATGAACTGCAATTACTATTACTCACCAGTGTTTGATTAAATAAAGTAAGTTGTTTCTGCCACTCATCCACTCGGGTCTTCAGTGGACCCACATAACGTGACGAGGCGATGGTTGCAATGTTGATGGTGCTGTCATCAAGAAGGACCTTTGAAGACAGGAAGGAAATACATGCAGCACCATGTGTTTGGACCCTCAGTGCTACTGCAGGTGTGTAATACCAAAGGCTAACCTTCTGGATGACCGATTTTATGTCATGACCTACTATTTCTTACCCATTCATTTCCCCTGATTCTTTTCTTGATTGTAGCTTACAGTCCTCTATGATGTCCTCTCAAAGATCACCTGGAGACTTCTGATTGCCAAATCTCTGCTGCTTTTATAATTATTAATGGCACAGAGTTTTGTTTGTTCAACACTCTTTTCCTTTCTCCCCCAACTATCAGGTAAGTGGCATCTTTACGTAGTTTAGACAACAGGTTAGGCCTTCACTTCTCAAAATAGCCTTGAACTTGAAAACAGCCTTTTCTGTGTCATTTCCCCTCTAATCTCAAGGAAGATGAAACAACTCAATCACATTAAGTGCTGAGTGACTAAAGATGGTTTCCCCACAATCTTCCTTCCTGCTGCTTCCTTTACATACCAGCATCCTTCACAGAACAGGTGAATTAAAAAAGAAATTTTGTTAACCTGAAGAATGTCCTTCCCTCCTTATCTTCTCACTTCCTTCATTTTTTGGAGGTACTGGGAACTGAACCCTGGGCCTTACATTTGCTAGTTATGCCCTCTACCACTTTAGCCACAGCCCCAAGTTCTTAGTTGTGTGTTCATTTATAAACTACTTGAGAGCAGAGTCCCCATTGTTTGGCTACTCTTGGCTCAAGCCAACTGTCCTTCACCTTGGGTTTGCTCTTCCATCCCCTATCCAGAGTGATATTTGGGCTTGCTCTTTGTACCTACAGTTTTGTTTCTACATCTACCCTGAATATACTTTTAAGTGACTAAAAATATTCTGAACATAGGAATTAGATTTATCTTATTTTGTGGATGACAAAGCATGGCTACCTACTCCTCATCCCAGCAAAGTTATCTTCTTTATGTTCTAGAGACATGCTTCTTTACATTATTGGCAATGGTTTGAAATACCTTTTTTAAAGTTCCTTTTTTTTTTTATTGGTTGTGTGGCTTGAACTCTGAGCCTGGGCGCTATCCCTCAGCTCTTGAGCTCAAGGTAGCGCTCTACCACTTGAGCCACAGCGCCACTTCTGGCTTTTTTCTTTTTGCTTATGTGGTGCTGAGGAATCGAACCAGGGCCTCAGGCATGTAAGGCAAGCGTTCTACCACTAAGCCACCTTCCCAGCCCCTATTCTTATAGTTCTTGATGGAGCAACATCCATGTCTCTTCACATTTGTGGTTTGGCTGCCTATCACAGTGGCAGTTCCCCCATCAGCCAAGAATCAGTTCAAAGTCTTTTTTATCTTTAAAAAAATTTTATCGTAAAGGTGTTACACAAAGGGGTTACAGTTATGTAAGCCAGGTATTGAGTACATTTGTTTTTGAACAGTGTCACTTCGTCCCTTGTTTTCTCCCAGTTCTTATTCTCCTGTCTCTACTCCCCCAGCTCAAGTTGTAAAGTTTATTTTCAACATAGTGTCTAGTGAATACCACTGCTGAATTAGTTCACTCTTTGTCCCACCATTTCTGGGTTTCCCCTTCCCCTCCCCAAATCAGACATACTTACATATAAGACAAAATGTACAGAAATCAAAAACAGTGACAAAAGGGGAAAAACAGGAGGAAAAAAGGGGAAAAATACACAAAAAATAAAATATTAAGCCTCTTGCTTTTGTTTCTTGGAATTCATTTTGATAAGCATCATTATGTATGATCATATGCACATAGCGATTGAGCCCTTGTGATCCTCTTGTAAGAATATCCCTCTTCATGATGCAAAGCTGGTTCAACATACACAAATCAATTAATATTATTCATCACATCAACAGGAGCAAGAATAAGAACCACATGGTTATCTCAATAGATG
>NW_012267428.1:367700-370771 GCF_000151885.1 Dipodomys ordii | reverse complement strand
CTAGGCATTCTAATACTAGATTGAAGAGAAGTGGAGAGAGTGGACATCCTTGTCTTGTTCCTGAGTTAAGAGGAAATGGCTTTAGTTTTTCACCATTAAGTATAATGCTGGCTGTAGGTTTGTCATATACAGCCTTTATTGTATTGAGGAATGTTTCATGGATTCCTAATGTTTCTAAGACCTTCATCATAAAGGGGTGTTGGATCTTGTCAAATGCTTTTTCTGCATCTATTGAAATAACCATGTGTTTCTTATTATCGCTCCTGTTGATGTGATAAATTATATTAATTGATTTTGCATATATTGAACCAACTTTGCATCCCTGAAATGAATCCTGTTTGATCGTGGTTTATAATTTTTTGGATGGATTGTTGAAGTAGCCAGAAATCTTTCTTTACCCAAGTGATCACAAACAAGGTCATACCAAAGCTACCAGCACAACCATGTTTATCACTGCATTAGTCACCATAGCCAAGATATGGAACCAACCCAGATGCCCCTGAGTAGATGAATGGAGAAAATGTGATATATATATATATATATATATATATATATATATATACACACACACACACACACAATGTACTATACAACACACACACACACACACACACACACACACACACACATACACACACACTAGAATTCTTTTCCTTCATCAGAAGGACATTGCCCCGTTTGTTGAGAAATGGAAAGACTTGGAAAAAATTATACTAAGTGAAGTAAGCCAGGCCCAAAGAAACATAGGTTCCACCCATGTTTTCCCTTATTTGCAATAAGTAGTCCAGGTCTAGGACAAGCAGAAAAGGTAAAAAACTATGTACATATGACCATATAAGATGATGTTAAGCTAAATGAATCCAAAGATAGGGACACAAGTGGTTTTTTTTTCTTTCTTGCTATTTTAATGTACTTATAATGCACTATGTGATTCTCTTGTTTCTTTTGTATGTTCTTCCCACACAGTATAACCCCTGTTTTCACAGTATCTGATTCAGGTGTCCTGCATCTTGTATATACATTTTTCTAATTTGGGGAGGGGAAGGAATATAACAAAATGCTTAAATAAGGAAACAGGTTGACCCTTTGCAATGATGAGGTATACAAAACACTATGTTGAAAATGAACTTTACAATTTCGGAGGTGGGAAGGAGTTGGGAAGGGTGGAGGGAAGGGATGGTAGAGGAAAAACAAAGGAAGAGGCAACAATGCTTGATAGGAAATGTACTCATTACCCTACTGATGTAACTGTAGCTCCTCTGTACGGTATTTTTACAATAAAAATATATGGAAAGAAAAAAAAGAAAATGAACGTTACAACTTCAGGGGTGGAGGAGAAGGAGGAAGAGGGGAGGGAAAGGATGGTAGGGGATAAACAAAGGAGGGGGGTAACAATGCTTAATAGGAAATGTATCATTACCTTACTTATGTAACTGTAAGCCCTCTGTACATTATCTTTACAATAAAAATATGTATTAATTAAAAAAACAATGCTTTCTGATTTGTAGTATTTAACAACAAAAGAACCTATTGGAGAGCTGATAAAAAAATCCTCATGAAAATATAGTATTGTACGTTTTAATGACACTAAGAAAGCTATTATTAAAATGTGTAATTTAGCTGTGTGCCAGTGGGTCACGCCTGTAATCCTAGCTACTCAGGAGGCTGAGATCTGAGGATCACCATTCAAAACCAGCCTGGGCAGGAAAGACCGTGAGACTCCTATCTCCAATAAACCACCAGAAAACTGGAAGTGGCGCAGTGGCTCAAGTGATAGAGCGCTCGCCTTGAGCTGAAGAGCTGAGGGACAGTGCCCAGGCCCAGAGTTCAAGCCCCATGACCAAAAACAACAAAAAATTGTAATTTATATTGTCTTGATTTTTCAATTGGATATAAAATTATACATGCACACACATATTTACCTTTAACCACTCTTGCTGGAGTTTATCCCACTCAGATAAAGAATCCCAGAGCAACTGCTTCAGCTTCAGTTCAGCACATACTTCTTCTAAAGCATCAAACTTGGACACTTCTACCTTTAAAATCAAACAAACAAAATATTTAGTTTTCAGATATAAAGCTTTTATAATTCCATTAGTAATTATTGATGAAGTAACTACTTATAGAATGTAGAGTCCAAGTGGGCAAAGAAAAGAAGAAATAGAAATGAAGAATTAAGGTTAAAAAAATCCCACAAATACAGAAATTGTGATTTAGGAAACAAAATATAACTCCATATATTTCTTTAATATTTTTTATGTATTGCTCTGGCAAACAGCATTTTGCCTCTGTGAGTAGAATTACTTTAGATATCTTATGCAGGTAACATCAGGTAGAATTTGTTCTGTGACTGGCTTGTGTCACTTAGCAATTATGCATTTTCTTTCATGAATTTGTCATGATGCTACTTAGCTTACTTTTGTTTCTACATGCAGGATTCACTTTCAGTCTAGTGATAATAAACTCTCTCAGCTTTTGTTTATCCAGGAAAGTATTTATCATTAATTTCAGAAAGGTAGTTTTGTCAGATATAATATTACTGACTGGAAATATTTCTCTTTCAAAATACTTTGAATATGTTATCCTACTCTCTCCTGACCTGTCAGGTTTCTGCTAAGAGATCAGCTGAAAGTCTTGCATCAGCTGTCTTATATAACAAATTATATTTTTCTGTCTCTGATTTGAACACTTTGATTCATAGACTTAACAAATATGAATGCAAAAGAAGCTTGCATCTTTACTTAAGACATAATAGAGGGGCTTTGACTGCATTTAAAATGCTCTTACATTTTCATGTAAAAAGTATTGTTCTTTGTGTAAAAGTTTTCTCTAATTCACAATTCCCTTTTAATAGAAAATATGTTTTGTCTCTTGTGGGTTCTACCTTTACATACTTAAAAAGCAGGAGTATAGGGCTGGGAAGGTGGCTCAGTGGTAGAGCTCTTGCCTTGCATGCATGAGGCCCTGGGTTTGATTCCTCAGCACCATATAAGCAAAAAGAAAAAAGCCGGAAGTGGTGCTGTGGCTCAAGTGGTAGAGCGCTAGCCTTGAGCTGAAGAGCTGAGGGACAG
>NW_012267428.1:363918-366597 GCF_000151885.1 Dipodomys ordii | reverse complement strand
AGGGGAGCTCTATGTGGAGTCTTTTGAGGAACCTCCATACTACTTTCCAAAGTGGTTGAACAAGTTTACACTCCCACCAACAATGCAGTAGCGTTCCCTTTTGGCCACGTCCCCTTTAGCATCTGTTGTTATTAGATTTCTTGATTATAGCCATCCTAACTGGGATGAGGTGGAATCTCAATGTTGTTTTGATTTGCATTTCTTTTATGGCTAGAGAGGTTGAGCATTTCATGTGTCTTTAGGACATTTTTATTTCCTCTTCAGAGAAATCTCTCTGTCTTTAGCCCACTCATTAATGGGGTGATTGTTTCTTTGAGGATTTGTTGTTGGGGATTTAATTTTTTGAGTTCTAAGTATATTTTACATTTGAGACCTTTGTCTGTTGTATGGCTAGTGAAGATCTTTCAATCTGTGGGCTTTCTATTGATCTTTAGCAAGCATTCTTATAAAATAGCTTTCAGGTTCTTTATGTAAGAAGGCTAAGTAACAAAACCCTTAAAAGACCACATATATAACCCCTCTGTATGATATTTTTACACACAAAAAAAGACCACATCTAAGTATGTTGTGGCTTCTAAACAGTGTTGCCAAAATATACCCAATATTCCTACAGGATTTGTGTGTGAGTGTGTGTGTGTGTGTGTGTGTGTGTGTGTGTGTGTGTGTGTGTGAATGTGCTGGTCCTGGGGCTTGAACTCAAGGGGTGAGCACTGTTCCTGAGCTTTTGTGCTCAAGGACAGCATTGTACCACTTGAGCTATACCTCCGCTTCTGGCTTTGTGGTGGTTTATTAGAGATAAAAGTCTCATGGACTTTCTTACTTGGCATAGCTTCAAACTATTGAGTATCTAGGATTATAGGCATGAGCCACCAGTGCCTGGCTAAGATTTAGAATTTTATTTGTGATTTTTATGCTTTAGGTTTCTGATTGCTTAAATTTCTGTTCTTATTGTCCTTGAGAACTGGAAGCATTTCATTCTGAAAGGGTATAATTAGAATAAGTCCAGGATCTTCCCTTGAGTTCTCAGTAGATCTCTCAACCACAACAGAGGTTTGTCTCTGGATAATTCAGACCTTGACAAGGTCAGCATATAAGAGGCAGAACCGATGCATCTATACTTTCCTATGTTCAAAACCCACTGGCTTCATTATTTTACATTCTCATTCATCCTACTTGTGTTCATGCCTATAATTAGAAGCCACATGTCTGGGTTAAAAGGGTTTTGAAATGTTTCCAAAGTAATGTTCTAGATCGTGGGGTCTGAACTCTGTTCCTGGGCGCTGTCCCTAGGCTCTTCAGCTCAAGTTTAGCACTCTACCACTTGAGTCACAGCACTACTTCTGGCTTTTTCTGCTTATGTGGTGCTGAGAAATTGAACCAAGGGCCTCATGTATGCAAGGCAAGCACTCTACCACTGAGCTGCATTCCCAGCCCTGCTGTTGTTTTCAATGTATTTATAAAGTACTGTGTGATTTTTAAATTTCTTTTGTATGTTCTTCCCCCATGGTATAACCCCTGTGTTTCACTGTATTTGATTCCGATCCCTGCATCTTGTATATACATTTTTTTCTAATTTGAGGAGGGGAAGGAAAATAACAAAATGCTGAAACAAGGATACAGGTTGATCCTGTACAAGACACTATGTTGAAAACGAACTTTAGATATGAGACCCTTGTCCGTTATATGGCTAGTGAAGATCTTCTCCCAGTCCGGGGGCTTTCTATTGATCTTGCTAGCTACGTTGTTTGCCATGAAGAAGCTCTGCAGTTCCATGCAATATCATTTGTCCAACATTTCTTTGATTTGTTGCATTTCTGGGTCTCTATTAAGAAAATTTTGGCCTGTGCTAAGGAACCCTAGAGTTTCTCCTATTCCTTCCTGTAATGTTTTCAGGGTGTCTGCTTTCATTTTAAGGTCTTTGATCTCTTTGGAGTTGATTCTGGTACAGGGTGATAAATGCGGATCTAACTTTTAGTTTTCTACATGTGTTTAACCAATTTTGCCAGCACCATTTACTGAAAGGCTGTCTTTTTTCCATTCTATTTTTTAGCTCCCTTGTCAAAGATTAGGTGGCTATAGGTCTGTGAATTCCTATTCCATTGGTCCTCATGTCTCTTCTTGTGCCAGTACCAGCTGTTTTTATTACTATGGCTTTGTAGTAGAGTTTGAAATTTGGAATTGATATTCTTCCAGCACTGTTCTTTTTGCTAAGAATTGGTTTTGCTATTCGGGTCTTTTATTGTTCCATATGAATTTTAGGTTTGCTCCTTCTATTTCATTGGAGAATGAGGTTGGGATAGTGATAGGTATTGAATTGAATTTGTAGATAGCCTTTGGCAGTACTGCCATTTTCATGATGTTAATCCTCCCAATCCAGGAGCATGGGAGGTTTTTCCACTTACTTAGTTGTGCTTTAAATTCCTTTTTCAGGTTTTAAAGTTTTCACCATAGAGGTCCTTTACTTCTTTAGTTAACTCCTAAGTATTTTTTTTTTTGTGGGGCTATTTCAGCCACGCTCTTCTTGTTATTGGCATACAGGAAAGCCATTGATTTCTGAGGATTAATTTTTTTTTTTTGGGTACGGTTGTGGGGCCTGAACTCTGGGCCTGGGCGCTGTCCCTCAGCTCTTCAGCTCAAGGCTAGCACTCTACCACTTGAGCCACAGCGCCACTTCTGGCT